>NC_092776.1:2895000-3165669 GCF_047496795.1 Chiloscyllium punctatum
GGACAAGGTACAAGCACTTGTGGGAACTCATCAAACATTTAGATATTATTATAGCACTGTTTGCCTTTAGTTTAGTACTCAATATATTTTTAACCATCCACAAATGGCCATTGTTACTAAATATTGGGAAACTTAACAGTTAAACGGTGAGAAATTTCAAATTAATTAGCTAAATCGCTTTATGCCCAGGAGGGACAGGAGTAATTTCTCCAGGTCAAACAATTACCCAGTAAATCATATTCTGTAGCATTTGTTTGCTTCCCCCAAACATCATTGAAACACATCCACTACCCACATATGACCACATTAAAAGCTTCACCTTTGTAATCAGAATAGCCTCAACCAGCATCAGAAACCTGCCGTACACCATTATCCGAACTCCTCTGTCAATCTCTTTCAGTCTTTTAGTACACCTATCTGCTGTTGTACAACAACCATGTGACACACATTTGCCTTCTGTCAATCAGGCTGTCTGGTAAGAAGAGGATGAAAGGAGCCCTGCAATTAAATCCTGAAGCACGTTCAGGAAACCTGTTCTCCTGTGTTTCCTGATCTGACATTAGCAGCCACAAGAATCATTCCATTCAGAGAAATTGACTCCTGGCTAAAATCCAGGTCAATATGGGATATGACTGCTTTACCATTCCTGTTGTAATTTCCAACTTAAATACAATACTTCCTCCACAGATGCTTAGGCAGAAATCATAAACTCAGTGTGTGGGCAAATGCAAGTTCAAACATCATGTTCTACTGCTTTGTTGCATAGCATGTTGGAACACCAACATGCTGAGTCACCAGCTGCCTGAAACAGATGGAAAGGGTATGAATTATATCATTACATTGTACATACTGTGTTACAATCCCTGTTGTAGTAAGAGACTGACAGCTTCTAAAGGAAAGAATCCCATGAAGCCAATAGAAAGAAAACCAATAGACAATATTATCAATGGAAAAAATTAAAATAATTTTAAATCATTTATTGTAACAAACCAAATAAATTCAACAAATCTCAAGTATGAATTAACGGTGAAAGATTTTTCAAACAAGGTAAATTTCAATCAAAACGTGCAATAAAAATATCTCAGATCACTCAGAGAACTTGCATTACTTCCTACCCAAATCAGGCGTGCTTGCAATTTCAGTCTTTCAAACTCAGCCTCAATTATGTGGGGATTCTCACTTCCCATCCAATTGTTTCAAACTTTCATTGCATTCACTTGCATCTATCCAAATTCCCTTAATGCGGTGACCACAGACTAGGTACACAACTGCAAATCATCTCTCACTTGGGTCATAACAGTCCTGACGGAACAGAGCCCTCAAAGACTCCCTTTAAATCCCTTTAAATAGTCTGTGGTCTCTACCAACAGTGAGGTCGCATCAATGGGATTTGTTTGTCCAGAAACCCTTTCCCTTCCGACTTTAAATTCCCTGTTCTTGCGATCTGTATAATATATGCAGTAACACGGTCTCTGCTTTATTCTCAGAGATATACTTAGCCACTATGATCTGTTTGAATTGTACCAAAACAAACCTTTCATTAGGTTGTTTCCTCTTTGTACAAATTGTGGTCTGAAATGTCAAACAATAAAGATTTGTTGACCAAACATCCCTTCAGTGAGTTTTCTTCCAATTGCTTTTTGATGTTCACCCACATGGCAACTTCAGGATACATGGAATTTCTTAAAACCTAATGATATCTTAAAGATTTTTTCAATCAGTTAATTCTCTTTTAGAATATTCACCAGCCTGTTTTGATTTTAATGGGACAAGATTCAAAATGGCATCAATTCCTTGTGAGCTCCCTACAGCAGATCTAGTTCTAAAGTTTCTGATAACTGTTCTGCACTTTTAAATTTAAATTCTAACTCTGTAAAAATCACTAATAATGTTCTTTTAAGTCTACTTCTTGCCTGGTATGTGCGCCATGTGCAGTGTAACCTGTATGTCTTACACTGTCCAAGTTTTTTTGTCACCCTATGATCTGTATGTCCTTGCCTACTACGATCTGCTTGTATTGCTCGTAAGCAAAGCTTTTTACTGTACTTAGTTACATGTGGCAATAAATCAAATCAAATCAAACGAAAAAGAAAGTTAATTCTTGATTGTTGTATTGGACCAAACCAATTCCCTTCAAACTATATCAAGGAGATAGGGTGTAGGCTATCTTTTATTTAAAGCTAAGTGTAAGGTATTGTGTTCCAGATGTGATTTGATTGGTTACATGACTAGGGTTTAAGCAAAATGCACTTTATTTTTACACCACAGTTAAAATACAAAGAAAACAAATTGACATAACTTTAACTCTATTGAAATATTTAACAAAATAAAATATTATTTAATGACTCAGTAGATTAGGTGCATTAGCCATGGTAATGCAGGGATAGGGCAGGGGGATGGGATGCTCTTTGGAAGATCAATGTGGACCTTTCCACACTGTAGAGATTCTATGAAATTGTTCCATTACAGCAACATCCCATTAACACACCCTTGGCAAAGGCAAACTCAACAAAATAGACTTCTCTGACTTGTTATCTCCTCCAGTTCAGGAGAAAGGAACACTGACAGAATGAATCTAGCAGCTGAGAGAGAACTCAAGCTTTTTGCAGTAGCAGAGAGCTGTAGCAAGCAGCTTCAACTCCAAAAACTCCAACTCCAACAATTGAAAGCAAAACTAAAAATCCTGTGTTTGTGTGAGCCTCTCTCACTCATACTTCTTCTGGTATTTACTCTTCTTTCCATGGAGAAACAATTTGGCTCCAGTTTGCCACTGCCCCTTCTCAAGAAAAACAAGACAAAACAAGTAACTCTTAAAGGCTCTTATCATCACACCTCCCTCCATTAAAAAAAATCAGTATCCGATGATAGCTTCAATTTCAAAACCTGTGTGTTTCACATCGTTAATACTCCACATTTTATCAAATATATATATAAATATTCCACTCAACCTGAGCATGCAACCATTCAATATTATAGTCCATCTCAATTCCTTTCTTTCGCCACTGTTAAGCTCCATCTTCCTCTGTTAAAGTTGTGGCAATGCACATATACAACCTTCAAATTGAATGGCTGGAACAATAAACTCCATCTAAACTGTCTGATATTTTTCATCTTTACATTTTTCCAAAATTGTAAAGGGTTATGATCAGGTACATTACTGGCAATATAAATGTTGCAACAACTCCACCAAACTTGTGGCCTTTTTCTTTCTTTTGATGTATATTTAATATGCAATAGGTCTTTCTATCCTTTCATCACCTTTTTATAAAAGTACAGCTCCGACAGCCACATCACTTACATTGGTAGCAACCTTGAACGGCTTTGCGTAATTAGGTGTTGCTAACACCGGAACCGGTGGTCAACACAGCTTTCAGGCTGTCAAATGCCTTCTGGCCCACTTTCTTCCACTGGAGCTTTCTCTACTTTTTTAGCAGGTCAATCTGTGGTGCACTAAAACTGCCAAATTCTGATATACTTTTTCGATAAAACCACTCAGTCCCAGGAACCGTAGTACTTCCATCTTCGTCAATGGTATGGGGGAAGGTGATGTTTATTAAAGGATTGGATACTCTGGAGGCAGGAAACATGTTTCGCCTGATGGGTGAGTGCCGAACCAGAGGACACAGTTTAAAAATATGGGGTAGACCATTTAGGACAGAGATGAGGAGAAACTTCTTCATCCAGAGAGTGGTAGCTGTGTGGAATGCTCTGCCCCAGAGAGCAGTGGAGGCCCAGTCTCTGGATTCATTTAAGAAAGTGTTGGATAGAGCTATCAAGGATAGTGGAATCAAGGGTTATGGAGATTAGGCAGGAACAGGATACTGGATTCTGGATTAGTGGTGCTGGAAGGGCACAGCAGTTCAGGCAGCATCCAAGGAGCAGCAAAATCAACGTTTCGGGCAAGAGCCCTTCATCAGGAATAAAGGTAGAGAGCCTGAAGCGTGGAGAGATAAGCTCGAGGAGGGTGGGGATGGAGAGAAAGTAGCAAAGAATACAATAGGTGAGTGGGGAAGGGGATAAAGGTGATAGGTCAGGGAGGAGAGGGTGGAGTGGATAGGTGGAAAAGGAGATAGGCAGGTAGGACAAGTCCCGAAAAGTCATGGGGACAGTGCTGAGCTGGAAGTTTGGAACTAGGATGAGGTAGGGAAAGGGGAAATGAGGAAACTGTTGAAGTCCACATTGATGCCCTGGGGTTGAAGTGTTCCAAGGCAGAAGATGAGGCGTTCTTCCTCTAGGCGTCTGGTGGTGAGGGAGCAGCGGTGAAGGAGGCTTAGGACCTCCATGTCCTCAGCAGAGTGGGAGGGGGAGTTGAAATGTTGGGCCACAGGGCGATGTGGTTGATTGGTGCAGGTGTCCTGGAAATGTTCCCTAAAATGCTCTGCTAGGAGGTGCCCAGTCTCCCCAATGTAGAGGAGACCGCATCGGAGCAACGGATACAATAAATGATATTAGTGGATGTGCAGGTTAAACTTTGATGGATGTGGAAGGCTCCTTTAGGGCCTTGGATAGAGGTGAGGAAGGAGGTGTGGGCGCTGGTTTTACAGTTCCTGCAGTGGCAGGGGAAGGTGCTAGGATGTGAGGGTGGGTTGTAGGGGGAAGTGGACCTGACCAGGTAGTCACGGAGGGAACAGTCTTTGCGGAAGGCGGAAAGGGGTGGGGATGGAAATATATCCCTGGTGGTGGGGTCTTTTTGGAGGTGGCGGAAATGTTGGTGGATGATTTGGTTTATGCGAAGGTTGGTAGGGTGTAAGGTGAGCACCAGGGGCGTTCTGTCCTTGTTACTGTTGGAGAGGTGGGGTCTGAGGGCGGAGGTGCGGGATATGGACGAAATGCGTTGGAGGGCGTCTTTAACCACGTGGGAAGGGAAATTGCGGTCTCTAAAGAAGGAGGCCATCTAGTATGTTCTGTGGTGGAACGTGTCCTCCTGGGAGCAGATACGGCGGAGGCAGAGGAATTGGGAATATGGGATGTCATTTTGCAAGAGGTAAGGTGGGAAGAGGTGTAATCCAGGTAGCTGTGGGAGTCGGTGGGTTTGTAAAAAATGTCAGTGTCAAGTCAGTCGTCATTAATGGAGTTGGAGAGGTCCAGGAAGGGGAGGGAGGTGTCAGAGATGGTCCAGGTAAATTTAAGGTCAGGGTGGAATGTGTTGGTGATGTTGATGAATTGCTCAACCTCCTCGCGGGAGCACAAGGTGGCGCCAATGCAGTCATCAATATAGCGGAGGAAGAGGTGGGGAGTGGTGCCGGTATAATTACGGAAGATCAATTGTTCTATGTAGCCAACAAAGAGACAGGCATAGCTGGGGCCTATACGTGTGCCCATGGTTACTCCTTTGGTCTGGAGGAAGTGGGAGGATTCGAAGGAGAAATTGTTAAGGGTGAGGACCAGTTCAGCCAAATGAATGAGTGTGTCGGTGGAAGGGTACTATTGGGGACATCTGGAGAGGAAAAAAATGGAGAGCTTGGAGGACCTGGTCATGGCGGATGGAGGTGTAGAGGGATTGGATATCCATGGTGAAGATGAGGCGTTGGGGGGCCGGGGAAACGGAAGTCTTGGAGGAGATGGAGGGCGTGGGTGGTGTCTCGAACATATGTGGGGAGTTCCTGGACTAGGGGGGATAGGACAGTGTCGAGGTAGGTAGAGATGAGTTCAGTGGGGCAGGAGCATGCTGAGATAATGGGTCGTCCAGGGTGGTCACGCTTGTGGATCTTGGGAAGGAGGTAGAACCAGGCAGTGCGGGGTTCCCGGACTATGAGGTTGGAAGCTGTGGGTGGGAGATCTCCTGAGGTGATGTGGTTCTGTATGGTCTGGGAGATGATGGTTTGGTGATGGGGAGGTGGGGTCATGGTCGAGGGGGCAGTAGGAAGAGGTGTCCTCGAGTTGGCGTTTGGTTTCAGCGGTGTAAAGGTCAGTGCGCCAGACTACCACCGCCCCCTTTATCCGCTGGCTTGATGGTGAGGTTGGGATTGGAGCAGAGGGATTGGAGGGCTGCGCGTTGTGAGGGTGAGAGGTTGGAGTGGGGGAGGAATGTAGACAGGTTGAGGCGGTTAATGTCCTGGCGGCAGTTGGAAATGAAGAGGTTGAGAGCATTAATAGGCCAGCGCAGTGTGTCCAGGTGGATGCAGTGTGTTGGAGGTGGGCGAAGCGGTCCCCGGAAGGTGGGCGGGAGTCCTGATTGTGAAAGTAACCTCGGATGCGGAGGCGATGGAAGAAGGCCCTAAAGGAGCCTTCCACATCCATCAAAGTTTTACCTGCACATCCACGAATATCACTTATTGTATACGTTGTTCCCAATGCAGTCTCCTCTTCATTGTGAAGATTGGGCGCCTCCTAGCAGAGCGCGGTTAGGGAACATCTCCGGGACACCCGCACCAATCAACCACACCACCCCATGGCCCAACATTTCAACTCCCCCTCCCACTCTGCCGAGGACATGGAGGTCTTGGGCCTCCTTCACCGCCACTCCCTCACCACCAGACACCTAGAGGAAGAACGCCTCATCTTCCGCCTCAGAACATTTCAACCCCAGGGCATCAATGTGGACTTCAGCAGTTTCCTCATTTCCCCTTTCCCCCACCTCACCCTAATTCCAAACTTCCAGCTCAGCACTGTCCCCATGACTTGTCCGGACTTTTCCTACCTGCTGATCTCCTTTTCCACTTATCCACTCCACCCTCTCCTCCCTGACCTATCACCTTCATCCCCTTCCCCACTCACCTATTGTACTTTATGCTACTTTCTCCCCACCCCCACCCTCCTCTAGCTTATCTCTCCACGCTTCAGGCTCTCTGCCTTTATTCCTGATGAAGGGCTTTTGCCCGAAACGTTGATTTCGCTGCTCCTTGGATGCTGCCTGAACTGCTGTGCTCTTCCAGCACCACTAATCCAGAATCTGGTTTCCAGCATCTGCAGTCATTGTTTTTACCAGGAACAGGATACTGATTAAAGATGATCAGCCATGATCATATTGAATGGTAGTGCAGGCACGAAGGGCAGAATGGCCTACTCCTGCACCTATTGTCTATTGTCTATTGTGATGGGCTCGTGGTACTATTGCTAGATTGTTAATCCAGATACCCAGATTTTGTCCTGGGGACCTGGTTTGAATCCTGCAATAGCAGATAGAATTTGAATTCAATTAAAAAAGATCCGGAATTAAGGGTTTAAAAGTGACCATGAATCCTTTGTCGATTGTCAGAAAAACATATCTGGGTTTACTAATGTCCTTCAGAAACGGAAACTGCCAGCCTTACCTGGTCTGGCCTATATGTGACTCCAGACCCACAGCACTGTGTTTGATTCTTAACTGCCCTCTGAGTAATTAGAGATTGGCAATAAATGCTGGCTAGCCTAGCCAGTGACACCCTCATCCTGTGAATGAATAAAAAAGAGGGCACTCTCCAATATCCTTTGTTTTCATATCCCATGGGGCTTTGTGTCCACATGTAGTGATGTGGCCTAGGAACGTGACTTAGACTTTTGTGAATTCACTCTTTTCCAGGTTTATCAATGAGCCTCCTGAAGGCAATTGAATAATCCTGCTCTGTGCTCTAATGTCCTTCCAAATGTAACTAAATATCACCAGATCATCTAGATACACCACACAATTGGATTATCCCAAAATCACCTTATTGGCTATTCTTTGAAATGTGGCTAGCACATTCTTCATATCTAATAGCATGACTTTAAAGTGGTAAAGTCCATTCGATGTCATGAAAGCCAAAGTTTCCTTCACGCTTTCAGATAAAAAATACCTGTCAGTATCCTCTGAGTGAGTCCAACCTAGAAATATAAGTTGCTTGTCCCACCTTCTCAATAATTCTTGTAAATGTGCAATAGGATACAAATCGAATTTCATAACTGCTTTGATTTTGCAATAGTCCACACAATCTTTAGGTACCATCTGGTTTTGCCACCATTACTCTGAGTGAACTCCATTCACTGCAACTCACTTCGATTATGTTGTCTCCAAGAATGCTTTCAATCTTTCAGAACATGTGCCAGTTTTAGAGGATTAAACCTATACAATTATTGTTTAATGAGAACTGCATTTCCTATGTCTATGTCATGCGTAATAAGTGCAAACCTCTATTTGATTGTAATAACTCTTGTATGTAATTTTGATTTTCCTCTGGAAGGTAACTCAGTAATTTACCCTGGATTTTGAGAACTTCCTCATTGTCCAATTTAATTTGAGGAATGTCAAATTCAGAATCATCTGGATTTTGTTCTTCTCTCTATGTTTTAACTAGTAACATATTTTCCTTTCCTTCCCTCTCAAAATCCTGTTTGAGCACATTCATATGGCATACTGTGAAACTTCTTCCTATCTGGCATTCTTATCATATAATTCACCTCACTCAATTTCCTTTCAATTTGATATGGTCTACTAAACCTTGTCTTTAAAGGTTTGCCTACCACTGTATTAATACAAACACTTGATCTCCAATCGCAAATTTAAGAATTTTATTGCTTGTCAACTTCCTGTTTCATTATATGCTGTGTTACTTTTAAGTTCTGTCTAACCAACTCACTCACTTACTCTACTTAATCTCTCCCTAAAATGTGTCACATGGTTTAAATATGTGGTCTCTGCAGTCTGACTCACTAACTTCTCCATAATTCATTTAAGTAATCCTCTCACCTCATGCCCAAAACCTAATTCCAATGGACTGAATTTAGTTGATTCATTAGGTGCATCCCCAATTGCAAAAAGTACCAATAGAATTCTTTTATCCCAATCCTCTGGATAGTCTTGACTATAAGCTTTCAACAAGGTCTTTAAAGTTTGATGCCACCGTTCTAATGTTTCCTGCAATTCTTGATGGTACGCAGTGGATTTGAATTATTTTATTCCTAAGCTATCTGTAACTTCCTTGAATAACTTTGATGTAAGATTTGATCCTTGATCTGATTGTCTCTCTGTGAGTAGTCTGTTTCTAAGAAAACATTTGAGTAACTCTTCTAGAATCCTTTTAGCCATGATAATGCATAATAGAATTGCCTCTGGAAATCTCATAGACACATTATGGTCAACAAATACTAGTTTCCACTTTTTGTTTTACATAGGTGTCCTATGAAATCAGTTAAGGCTCTTGTAAAAAGTTCCTCAAACGTTGGAATGGGTAATAGGGATGCTTTTTTTTTAATCACTGCCTGATGTTTTCCTATTACCTGACATGTGTGACGTATCCGGCAAAATTCAACAATATCTGTATGCTGTCCAGGCCCATAAAAATGTTTTTATATTTTGGCTTGAGTTTTCCTTACTTCCAAGTGACCACCTATTGTTAAGTCATGTGCTACCCACAACACCTCCTTTCTATAATCTATTGGTAATGCAGCTTGATGAACTTCTGCTCAGTTTTCATCTGCCTGAATACATTGTGATGGTCCCCTTTTCTGCATCAAGACTTCATTTTTAAGACAGTAGCATTCTGGGATATACTCAGATTCTTCTTTTGTGATAATTTTTTTTTTCATCTTTTCATTGTAATTCAGTTAATTTCTCTGAACTAAAAAGATCCACTTTGTCCTCTACTTACTTCTTGTTTGTTTTTCTCTCAACCATTTCTGATAATTGAACTTCAACTTCCCTATCTTTACTCTTTAATTATTTTTCTCCTGCTTCAGCCCATAGCTTTGTGACCTTGTTACCACACTGTCAAGAAAATCCCCAGGATATACTTGCTGTAACACCTCAGTTGTTTCGATTTTCCACTGGTTTTTCAACCACAGTGGGCATCACTCCCACCCGTGACCCAATTATAGAATTACTGATTATAAACTGTATTTCCAGAACAGAGAATTTCTCTATTACTTCTACCATCACTTCATCACTTTTCACCAAACTCTCCAGCCTCATCTTTTATAATGGAACACTACTCTTCTCAGCATGAATTCCACATATTGCCACCTTTTCTGGCAATACTCCTTCTGAATTACATATCTCCTCATTTCTCAGCGTCAAATAGGACTTTCTCCCATATCTCTTAAAAATCTTAATTTTTTTTTCCCCTAGTCCTCCAAGTACACATGAGTAAACCATACCCATACAAGTAAATTCTTGAAAGAGATCTTGCATCTCAACCAACTCCTGAACAGGCTGTACGTTCTTTTGCAGAGTTTTAGCTTCCACAGTGCCTTCCTTTACCACTTTTACAAAACCCATTGGCTTATCCTGTTTCCCCATATCTGTCTTCCCAGTGCTTTCTTAAGACCACCAGCATTATGACTTCATGTGGTCTAATTTACTACAGTCAAAACACCAGCTTTTTTTTACTTCTCTTTCTACATCATGGGTTTCCTTTTTACCCTATGCTAAACCATCTCTGCTATCTTCAATAAGATATTTTTTCCCTTAACTCCCAAGGATTTCTCTTTTCCCTAATTTCTATCCCTCACAGATTGAAATTGATGTCAGAAGTCAAACTTTGATTTATGAACCAACTTATAATAATCACCTCACACTTGCGTTGCTAATCTTACAGTTTTAAGTCTTTGCTCCTCCACATGAGTTCTGACTCCTTCAGGAAGTGAATTTTTGAACGCCTCCAAAATTACAGTCTCTCTAAGAGTGTATTATGGGGTGTAGGTTTGCTCGCTGAGCTGTAGGTTTGATATCCAGACATTTCATTCCTTGGCTAGGTAACACCATCAGTGGCGACCTCCAAGTGAAGCGAAGCTGTTGTCTCCTGCTTTCTATTTATATGTTTGTCCTGGTTGAGGTTCCTGGGGTTTGTGGTGATGTCATTTCCTGTTCGTTTTCTGAGGGGTTGATAGATGGTATCTAGATCTATGTGTTTGTTTATGGCGTTGTGGTTGGAGTGCCAGGCCTCGAGGAATTCTCTGGCATGTCTTTGCTTAGCCTGTCCCAGGATAGATGTGTTGTCCTAGTCGAAATGATTTTTTTTTCATCCGTGTGTAGGGCTACGAGGGAGAGAGGGTCATGTCTTTTTGTGGCGAGCTGGTGTTCGTGTATCCTGTTGGCTAACTTTCTTCCTGTTTGTCCTATGTAGTGTTTGTGGCAGTCCTTGCATGGAATTTTGTAGACGACGTTGGTTTTGTCCATGGGTTGTGCTGGGTCTTTTAAGTTTGTTAGTTTTTGTTTGAGAGTGTTGGTGGGTTTGTGTGCTACTAGGAATCCGAGGGATCTTAGTAGTCTGGCTGTCATTTCTGAAACTTCTTTGATGTATGGTAAGGTGGTTAGGGTTTCTGGCTGTGTTTGGTCTGCTTGTTGTGGTTTGTTCTTGAGGAATCTGCGGACTGTATGTCTTGAGTATCCATTCTTCTTGAATACGTTGTACAGGTGGTACTGCTCTGTTTTCCGAAGTTCGTCTGTGCTGCAGTGTGTATTATGTTTGATCTATTTTCAATACCTTTAACCACCTCTCAAAGCTTTTTTTGACCCTTTCAAACACTATGTACATTTGACCAGGCTCCCTCTTTAGATTCATGAAATGTTGTCTGTAGATTTCTGGCACTCGTTAATATGCACTTATGGCTTTTTTTTTAATCTCATATCGTGAAAGAGTCATAGAGATGTACAGCACAGAAACAGACCCTTTGGTCCAACTCATCCATGCCGTCAAGATATCTCAACCCAATCTAGTCCTACCTGCCAGCACCTGACACATATCCCTCTAAACCCTTCCTATTCATATACCCATCCAGATGCTTTTTAAATGTTGCAATCGTACTAGCCTCCACCACTTCCTCTGGCATTCCATACACGTACCACTTCTGCGTGAAAAGGTTGCCCCTGAGGTCTCTTTTATATCTTTCCCCTCTCACCCTAAACCTATGCCCTCTAGTTTTGGACACCCCCACCCCAGGGAAGAGACTTTGTCTATTTATCCTATCCATGCCCGTCATAGTTTTATAAACCTAAGGTCACCCCCTCAGCCTCCGACACTCCAGGGAAAACAGCCCTAGCCTATTCAACCTCGCCCTATAGCTCAAATCCTCCAATCCTGGCAACATCCCTGTAAATCTTTTCTGAACTTTTTCAAGTTTCATAACATCCGGAGACCAGATTTGCATGCAATATTCCAAAAGTGGCCTAACCAATGTCTTGCACAGTCCAACATGACATCCCAACTCCCAGCTCATCATATTCGCCACAGACCTCCTCTGATAATGATGCAAAAATTTCACAGGCTATGCCTACCAATTTAATTGGATCAGATGAAATGAAAAAGACTTCATGTCCTTCTTTTGAACCTTGATAATGCTTGGATATATTTAAAGAGATCCCCACCAGGCTTTGCTGACAATAGGTTTGCTCTCTATCACCGTCCTTGTCATTAATCCCATCTTTTACCTCTATCTCCTTTATTAAATCAACTTTTATGTTTCAGTTTCAACTTCTCACTTTCTCCCTTTTCTCTGCTATGAATATTTTTTCATTTCCTTTTTCTTTTTCTTCTGCTTTCAATCGTAACTCAAACTATTTCATTTCCTTTTCATGTTCAAGCTGTTTTAATGCTTTTTCTGTTTGTACTACAATCATCTCTTTCACTTTTGCTTTTGCCTCTAATTCCAGCTGCTTTATTTACAATTTAATTTTAGCCATTCCCAATGATTCCAGATGCATTTCTGGAAATTGTACATGCTGAGCTATGCTACAATGACTTCCACTTTCCTCACAGACAAAGGCAACCCCAACTTCAGCCAACCAACTCCACAAGCTCTGCCTTCTTCACTTTCCACAAACAATGCCAAGTTAATTCTTCCACACTCAGGAAATTATTAGCCACTGAAAGAGCCATTATTACACAAGGCACTCCCTTTGTAAACCAATAGAATGCAACACCTGAAAAGAGAACACAAATAGTCATCACTCGGTGTCTTTGTGTCCAGTAATTCTAAGATCAACCTGGATTTAGAGATTTAATCATGACAAGATCTCCCAATTTATTATGGACCATACCAAAATTCCTCAAAATATATCAAAATAGATGCAAACTTTTATCTTGTTTAAAGGTGAGTGTAAGGTGCTGTATTCCAGATGTGATTTGATTGGTCACAATACCAATCTTTAAGCAAAATATACTTTATTCTTACACCACAGTTAAAACACAAACAAAAAAAAGGCACAACTTTAACTGTTTTGAAATACTTAACAAAATAATAAAGACACAAGCAATCTCCCAGATGTAATAGTAGCTGAAGGACCGAGGGTAATGGATGAACTGAAGGGAATTTATATTAGGCAGGAAATGGTGTTGGATAGACTGTTAGGTCTGAAGGCTGATAAGTCTCCGATACCTGACGGTCTGCATCCCAGGGTACTTAAGGAGGTGGCTGTAGAAATCGTGAACGCATTGGTAATCATTTTCCAATGTTCTATAAATTCAGGATCAGTTCCTATGAATTGGAGGGTGGCTAATGCTGTTGGAAGGGAGAGAGAAAACAGGGAATTATAGACCGGTTAGCCTGATATCAGTGGTGGGAAAGATACTGGAATCAATTATAAAAGATGAAATTACGACTCATTTGGATAGCAGCAACAGGATAGGTCAGAGTCAGCATGGATTTACGAAGGGGAAATCATGCTTGACTAATCTTCTGGAATTTTTTGAGGATGTAACTATGAAGATGGACAAGGGAGAGCCAGTGAATGTAGTGTACCTGGACTTTCAGAAAGCTTTGATGAAGTCCCACATAGGAGGTTAGTGAGCAAAATTAGGGCACATAGTATTGGGGGCAAAATACTGACTTGGATTGAAAATTGGCTGACTGACAGGAAGCAAACAGTAGTGATAAACAGATCCCTTTCTGAATGGCAGACGGTGACCAGTGGGGTACCACAAGGTTTGGTGCTGGGACCGCAGCTATTTACAATATACATTAATGAAATCGATGACGGTATTAAAAGTAATATTAGCAAATTTGCTGATGACACAAAGCTAGGTGGCAGGGTGAAATGAGAGGAGGAAGTGATGAGAATACAGGGTGACTTGGACAGGCTAGGTGAGTGGACGGATGCATTGTAGATGCAGTTTAATGTGGATAAGTGTGTGGCTATCTACTTTGGTGGTAAGAACAGGAAGACAGATTACTATCTAAATTGAGTCAAGTTAGGTAACTGGGAAGTACAACGAGATCTAGGTGTTCTTGTATGTCAGTCAATGAAAGTAAGCATGCAGGTACAGCAGGTAGTGAAGATAGCTAATGGCATGCTGGCCTTCATAACAAGCGGAATTGAGTATAGCAGCAAAGAGGTCCTTCTGCAGCTGTACAGGGCCCTAGTGAGACCGCACCTGGAGTATTGTGTGCAGTTTTGCTCTCCAAATTTGAGGAAGGACATTCTGGCTATTGAGGGAGTGCAGTGTAGGTTCACGAGGTCAATTCTCGGAATAGCGGGACTATCATATGTTGAAAGATTGGAGCGACTGGGCTTGTATACACTTGAGTTTAGAAGGATGAGAGGGGATTTGATTGAGGATTGGACACTCTGGAGGCAGGAAGCATGTTTCTGCTTATGGGTGAGTCCAGAACCAGTAGACACAGCTTAAAAATAAGGGGTAGGCCATTTAGAACAGAGTTGAAGAGAAACTTCATCACCCAGAGAGTGGTGGATAAATGGAATGCTCTGCTCCAGAAGGCTATGGAGGCTTCAGGAAAGAGATGGATAGAGCTCTTAAAGGTAGTGGAATCAAGGGTTATGGGGATAAGGCAGGAACAGGATGTTGATTGTGGATGATCAACCATGATTATAATGAATGGTGGTGCTGGCTTGAAGGGCCGAATGGCCTACTCCTGCACCTGGAAGGTATAGACCGTAGGGAAATAGATGGTGACATATTGCAAAATGTCCAGATTACAGAGGAGGAATTGCTAGATGTCTTGAAACGGTTAAAGGTAGATAAATCCCCAGGACCTGATCAGGTGTACCCAAGAACTCTGTGGGAAGCTAGAGAAGTGATTGCTGGGCCTCTTGCTGAGGTATTTGTATCATCAATAGTCACAGGTGAGGTGCCGGAAGACTGGAGGTTGGCAAACGTGGTGCCACTGTTTAAGAAGGGCAGCAAAGACAAGCCAGGGAACTATAGACCGATGAGCCTGACCTCAGTGGTGGGCAAGTTGTTGAAGGGAATCCTGAGGGACAGGATGTACATGCATTTGGAAAGGCAAGGACTGATTAAGGATGGTCAACGTGGCTTTGTGCGTGGGAAATCATGTCTCACAAACTTTTGATTAAGTTTTTTGAAGAAGTAACAAAGAAGATTAATGAGGGCAGAACAGTAGATGTGATCTATATGGACTTCAGTAAGGCGTTCAATGAAGTTCTCCATGGGAGACTGATTAACAAGGTTAGATCTCATGGAATAAAAGGAGAACTAGCCATTTGGATACAGAACTGGCTCAAAGGTAGAAGACAGAGGGTGGTGGTGGAGGGTTGTTTTTCAGACTGGAGGCCTGTGACCAGTGGAGTGCCACAAGGATCAGTGCTGGGTCCTCGACTTTTTGTCATTTACATAAATGATTTGGATGCGAGCATAAGAGGTATAGTTAGTAAGTTTGCAGATTACACCAAAATTGGAGGTGTAGTGGACAGCGAAGAGGGTTACCTCCGATTACAACAGGAATTGGACCAGATGGGCCAATGGGCTGAGAACTGGCAGATGGAGTTTAATTCAGATAAATGTGAGGTGCTGCATTTTGGGAAAGCAAGTCTTAGGAGGACTTATACACTTAATGGTAAGGTCCTAGGGAGTGTTGCTGAACAAAGAGACCTTGGAGTGCAGGTTCATTGATCCTTGAAAGTGGAGTCGCAGGTTGATAGGATAGTGAAGAAGATGTTTGGTATGCTTTCCTTTATTGGTCAGAGTACTGAGTACAGGAATTGGGAGGTCATGTTGCGGCTGTACAGGACATTGGTTAGGCCACTATTGGAATATTGCGTGCAGTTCTGGTCTCCTTCCTATCGGAAAGATGTTGTGAAACTTGAAAGGGTTCAGAAAAGATTTACAACAATGTTGCCAGGGTTTTAGGATCTGAGCTACAGGGAGAGGCTGAACAGGCTGGGGCTGATTTCCCTGGAGCGTCGGAGGCTGAGGGGTGACCTTATAGAGGTTTACAAAATTATGAGGGGCATGGATAGGATAAATAGACAAAGTCTTTTCCCTGGGATTGGGGAGTACAGAACTAGACGGCATAGGTTTAGGGTGAGAGGGGAAAGATATAAAAGAGTCCTAAGGGGCAATTATTTCACACATGTATGGAATGAGCTGCCAGTGGAAGTGGTGGAAGCTGGTACAATTGCAACATTTAAGAGACATTTGGATGGGTAGGGTTAGGGTTAGGAAGGGTTTGGAGGGACATGGGCCGGGTGCTGTCGGGTGGGACTAGATTGGGTTAGGATATCTGGTCGACGTGGACAGGTTGGACCGAAGGGTCTGTTTCCATGCTGTACATCTCTATGACTCTATTGTCTATTGTGTATTGTCTATAATAACTACAATTCATCAACTGTTCCAAAATAGCAACATCCCATAACACCCCCTTGGCAAAGACACATTCAGCAAAACAAGTTTCTCATACTTGTTATCTCCTTCGGAGTCCAGGAGAAAGGAACATTGACAGAATTAATCTAGCAGTTTTTTGCAGTAGCGGAGACCTGTATCAAGCAGCTTCAACTCCAAAAACCCCAACTTCAACAACTGAAAGCAAAACTAAAAACCCTGGGTCTGTGTGAACCTGAATCTACCCTTTCATGCTTCTCATGGCAAATTTTAAAAAAGCCAAAGCTATTTCGTCTTCTTTCTATGGAGCACACACCTTGGCATCGGGCTCTTCAAGAAAAACAGAATAGAACAAATCCCTCTTAAAGGCACATATCATCGCATTAGCAATTCAATATGTGAAGTTTGGTTAAGTATTACTTTCCATCCTTGCTGTCTTTTAGGTCTCCATTGTCAGCAACAATATTGGGTATATCTTAATTATAATGTATCCAGCTAATCTGTTCTGACAACATCATTTATAGCAACCTACCCAGTTCTAAAATTGTTCTTGCATTGGTGGGGTGTCATGCTGGGCTAAAATATTAGGATGCTGTAACAAGGAAATAGACCATAAGATTTTGGAGCAGAAGTAGACCATTTGGCTCATTGAGTATGCTGCACCATTTGATCATGTCTGCTATATTTCTCAATCTAACTTTTCTGCCTTCTTTCTGTAACCTTTGATCCCCTTATTACTCAAGAGTAAGGAGTAAATGAGGTGAGGTGATTAAAAAAAGAAGGGATAATCTGTGATGGGGTGGAAGGCAGGAGAAATAAACTAAAGGATTTCATGTTGCAAAGCCGAAGGGAAAGATAATGAAATTAGTAAACAACCAAAAAAATTGGATGGAATGGTGGTACAAATGGCAGATTCCTGAGTAGCTGTTGACTGGAAGCATTGTAAAGGAAATAAGATAAATGAGCACCTCCCCGGAACACGCCACCATTACTACCACCAAAAGTAACAAATTAAAATGGAAACAAAATCACTGCATATAGGGTTCATTTTCCAGTCCTGGTGAAAGGACACACACCTAAAAACATCAACTTGATTTCTCTCTCTACAGATGTTGCCAGATCTGGTAGATATTTACAGCATGTTCTGTTTCTATTTGAGGGTAGGAGACTATTAAACTGTATCTGGCTTTTATGTAGATGGGGTGGGAAAGCTCGAATAGTCATAGAGATGTGTGGGAGGAAAACAGACACTTCGGTCCAACTCATCCATGCCGACTCGATATCCCAAACTAATGTTGTCCCATTTGCCATCTGGTCGGCATGGACCAGATATCCCAAATAAAGCATTTGGACAGAAAGGCAACTTGTGTTGGGCAATGAATGCTGGCTACCGAACAATGCTCACATCAATGGAGTCAATAAAAAAAGTGGAGGTCGTTCAGTAAATATGATTGGTTGATTCTGGTTTGTTCACGGGTTCATAAGAATGGAAGTATTTTTAATTGGTGTATCTAATCTCGTCACCAGCTGTGAGCAACATGATTCTCAATAACTGAATAAAGAAACTGATTACAGTACAACTTAAACCATTAAAGTCATTTTATCTAAAAGCTTTTAAAATTTGTCTATTAGTGCCCTTAAAACTAAAAAAAAATTTTTAAGAAATTCCTTAAAGTTACACAAAAGGGCACTGTTGATGGAAATTTTCAATAGTGATCGATGGGGAGGGACAGATTTCTTCATGGAGGTAAATTCCACTGTAATGTGATTTAATTAATGAACACTGAAAAAGGTGAGGTGGGTAAAAGGAAAAAGAATGGGTAATCTGTGATTGGGTAGAAGGCAGGAGAGGTTAAATGACAAAGTGTTATTTGGTGCAAAGTCAAAGGAAGAAGTACTAAGATTGCAGACGTTCAATTTGCATATAAAATAATTTGTGCTTGAAATCCCTTGATCTTTTGTACCGATTTAGTTATTTCAGACAAATTGCACTGTGAAATATCATTATGGACCAAAGGTCCATTGCGACCAGATATCCCAAATAAATCTAATCACATTTGCCAGCAATTGGACCATATCCCTGTAAATTTTTCCTATTCATATACCATTCTTTTAAATGTTAGAACTATACCAGCCTCCACCACTTCCTCTGACAGCTTGTTCCAAACACACACCATCCTCTGTATGAAAAAGTCCTTTTTAAATCTTTCCCATCTCACCTTAAACCTATACTCTCTAGATTTGGACTCCCCCAACCCAGGGAAAATAGAACATAGGGCAATACAGCACAGAACAGGCCCTTTGGCCCTTGATGTTACGCCGACCCGTGAACTATTCTCAGCCTGCTCCCCCTACACTATCCCATCATCATCCATGTGCTCATCCGAGGATTGTTTAAATCTCCCTAATGTGGCTGAGTTAATTACATTGGCAGGTAGGGCATTCCACACCCTTACCACTCTCTAAGTAAAGAACCTGCCTCTGACATTTGTCTTAAATCTATCACCACTCAATTTGTATTTATGCCCCCTCATACATCATCCTCAGAAAAAGACTTTCACTGTCTACCCTATCTAATCCTCTGGTAATCTTGTATGTCTCTATCAAATCCCCTCTTTGCAATGAGAATACCTTGGCTACTCATTGTATCTATTCCTTTTATGATTTTATAAATCTCTATAAGGTCACCCCTCAGCTTCCAATGCTCTATGGAAAGTAGCCTCAGCCTATTCCGCCTCTCCCTATAGCTCAAACCCTCTAAACCCTGGCAATATCATTGTGAATCTTTGCTGAACCCTTTCAAGTTTCACAACATCCTTCCGATAAGGACACCAGAATTGCACACAATATTCCAAAAGTGGCCTGACAAATGACCGGTACAGCCTCAACATGACCTCTCAACTCCTATACTGCCCAATAAAGGAAAGCATACTAAATTCCTTCTTCACTATCCTATCTACCCGTGACTCCACTTTCAAGGCACTATGAATCTGCACTCCAAGGTCTCTTTGTTCAGAAACAGGATCCTATCATTAAATGTATAAGTCCTATCCTGATTTGCCTTTCCAAAATGCAGCAAATCATATTTATCTAAATTAAGCTCCATCTGCTACTCCTTGGCCTATTGGCCCATCTGATCAAGATCCTGTTGTACTCTGAGTTAACCTTCTTCGCTGTCCACTACACCTCCAGTTTTGGGGTCATCTGCAAACTTACTAATTATACGACCTATGTTCACACCCAAATCATTGGCGAAAAGCAGTGAACCTAGCATGAATCCTTGTGGCACACCACTGGTCACAGGCCTCTTGTCTGAAAAGCAACCCTCTACTATCACCCTCTGTCTTCTGTATTCAAGTCAGTTCTGTATCCAAGTGGTTAGTTCTTCCTGTATTTCATTGATCAAAACTTGCTAACCAGTTTACCATGAGGAACTTCATCAAACGCCTTCCTGAAGTCCATATAGATCACATACACCATCCTGCCCTCATCAATCCTCTTTGTTACTTAGAGTCATAGAGATGTACAGCATGGAAACAGGCCCGTCGGTCCAACCCGTCCATGCCGACCAGATATCCCAACCCAATCTAGTCCCACCTGCCAGCACCCCGCCCATATCCCTCCAAACCCTTCCTATTCATATACCCATCCCAATGCCTCTTAAATGTTGCAATTGTACCAGCCTCCACCACTTCCTCTGGCAGCTCATTCCATAAGACCATAAGACATAGGAGTGGAAGTAAGGCCATTCGGCCCATCGAGTCCACTCCGCCATTCAATCATGGCTGATGCGCATTTCAGCTCCACTTGCCAGCACTCTCCCCGTAGCCCTTAATTCCTCTAGACAACAAGAACCTATCAATCTCGGCCTTGAAGACATTTAGCGTCCCGGCTTCCACTGCACTCCGTGGCAATGAATTCCACAGGCCCACCACTCTCTGGCTGAAGAAATGTCTCCGCATTTCCGTTCTGAAATGACCCCCTCTAATTCTAAGGCTGTGTCCACGGGTCCTAGTCTCCTCGCCTAACAGAAACAATTTTCTAGCATCCACCTTTTCAAAGCCATGTATTATTTTGTACGTCTCTATTAGATCTCCCCTTAATCTTCTAAACTCCAACGAATACAATCCCAGTATCCTCAGCCGTTCCTCATATATTAGACCTGTCATTCCAGGGATCATCCGTGTGAATCTCCGCTGGACACGTTCCAGTGCCAGTATGTCCTTCCTGAGGTGTGGGGACCAAAACTGGACACAGTACTCCAAATGGGGCCTAACCAGAGCTTTATAAAGTCTTAGTAGTACATCTCTGCTTTTATATTCCAACCCTCTTGAGATAAGAGACAACATTGCATTCGCTTTCTTAATCACAGACTCAACCTGCATGTTTACCTTTAGAGAATCCTCGACTAGCACTCCCAGATCCCTTTGTGCTTTGGCTTTATTAAGTTTCTCACCATTTAGAAAGTAGTCCATGCTTTTATTCTTTTTGCCAAAGTGCAAGACCTCGCACTTGCTCACGTTAAATTCCATCAGCCATTTCCTGGACCACTCTCCCAACCTGTCTAGATCCTTCTGTAGCCTCCCCACTTCCTCAGTACTACCTGCCTGTCCACGTACAGGCACGTGGACATACACGTACCACCCTCTGTGTGAAAACATTGCCCCTTAGGTCTCTTTTATATCTTTACCTTCTCACCCTCCTCCCCAATCCCAGGGAAAAAAATTGCCTATTTACCCTATCCATGCCCCTCATAATTTTGTAAACCTCTATAAGGTCACCCCTCAGCCTCCGATGCTCCAGGGAAAACAGCCCCAGCCTGTTCAGCCTCTCCCTATAGCTCAAATCCTCCAACCCTGGCAACATCCTTGTAAATCTTTTCTGAACCCTTTCAAGTTTCACAACATCTTTCCGATAGGAAGGAGACCAGAATTGCACGCAATATTTCAACAATGGCCTAACCGATGTCCTGTACAGCCGCAACATGACCTCCCAACTCCTGTACTCAATACTCTGACCAATAAAGGAAAGCATACCAAACGCCTTCTTCACTATCCTATTTACCTGTGACTCCACTTTCAAGGAGCTATGAACCTGCATTCCAAGGTCTCTTTGTTCAGCAACATTCCCTAGGACCTTAACATTAAGTGTATAAGTCCTGCTAAGATTTGCTTTCCCAAAATGCAGCACCTCACATTTATCTGAATTAAACTCCATCTGCCAGTTCTCTGCCCATTGGCCCATCTGGTCCAGATCCTGTTGTAATCTGAGGTAACCCTCTTCCCTGTGCACTACACCTCCAATTTTGGTGTCATCTGCAAACTTACTAATTGTACCTCTTATGCTCACATCCAAATCATTTATGTAAATGACAAAAAATAGAGGACCCAGCACCGATCCTTGTGGCACCCTACTGGTCACAGGCCTCCAGTCTTAAAAACAACCCTCCACCTCCACCCTCTGTCTTCTACCTTTGTACTTAGAGTTCTGTATCCAAATGGCTAGTTCTCCCTGTATTCTGTGAGATCTAACCTTGTTAATCAGTCTCCCATGGGGAACCTTGTCGAATGCTTTACTGAAGTCCATATAGATCATATCTACCACTCTGCCCTCATCAACTCTTTGTTACTTCTTCAAAAAACTTAATCAAAAGTTTGTGAGACATGATTTCCCACGCACAAAGCCATGTTGACTATCCCTAATCAATCCTTGTCTTTCCAAATATATGTAAATCCTGTCCCTCAGGATTCCCTCCAACAAGTTGCCCACCACCAGTGGCAGACTCACTTGTCTATAGCTCCCTGGCTTTTCCTTACCACCTTTCTTAAATAATGGCAACACATTCATCAAACTTCAGTCTTTCGGCACCTCATCTCTGACTATTGATGATACAAATATTTCAGCAAGGGGGCCAGCAATCAATCACTTCCCAAGTTTAGCACAGAATTCTAGGGTATACCTGATCAAGTCCTGGGAATTTATCTACCTTTATGTGTTTTAAAACATCCTGCACTTTCTCCTTTGTAATATGGACATTTTTTCAAGATGTCACCATCTATTTCCCCACATTTTGTATCTTCCATGACCTCCTCCACAGTAAACACTGATGCAAAATACTTGTTTATTATGTCCCCCATCACCTGCGGTTCCACACATAGGTTACTTTGAGGGGCCCTATTCTCTCCCTAGTTACTCTTTTGTCCTTTATGTATGTCTAAAATCCCTTTGGAATCTCCTTAACTCTATTTGTCAAAGTTAACTCATGTCCCCTTTTTGCCCTCCTGATTTCCCTCTTAAGTATATTCCAACTGCCTTTATACTCTTCTAAGGATTCACTCAATCTCTGCTATCTATACCTGACATATGCTTCTTTCATTTTCTTGACCAAAACCTCAATTTCTCTGGTCATCCAGTAGTCGCTACACCTATCAGCCTTTCCTTTCACCCTGACAGGAACATACTGTCTCTGGACTCTCGATATCTCATTTTTGAAGGCTTTCCATTTTCCAGTTGTCTCTTTACCCGCGAACATCCACACCCATCAAAATTGGCCTTCCTCCATTTTAGAACTTTAACTTTTAGATCCTGTCTCTCCTTTTCCATTACTGTTTTAAAACTAATAGAATTATGGTCGCTGGCCTCAAACTGCTCCCCCACTGACACCTCAATCACTTGGCCTGCCTTATTTCCCAAGAGAAGGTCAAGTTTTGCACCTCTATTAGGTTACCTTTATGTACTGAATCAGAAAATTTTCTCATGCACACTTAACAAATTCCTCTCCATCTAAACCCTTAACACTATGGCAGTCCCTGTCTATGTTTGGAAAGTTAAAATCCCCCACTATTACCACCCTATTATTTTTACAAACCTGTACAAGATCTCCTTACAAATTTGTTTCTCAATTTCCTGTTGACTATTAGGGCGTCTATAGTACAATCCAAATAAGGTAATTATCCCTTTCTTATTTCTCAGTTTCACCCAAATAACCTCCCTGGATGTATTTCTGGGAATATCGTCCTTTAGTGCAGCTGTAATGTTATCCCTTATCAAAAACGCTACTCCCCCTCCTGTCTTGCCCCCCCCCCTCCCATTCTATCCTTCCTATAGCATTTGTATCCCAGAACATTAAGCTGCCAGTCCTGTCCATCTCTGAGCCACATCTCTAATAAATGCTATGATATCTCAGTCCCCTGTTCCTAACCATACCCTGAGTTCATCTGCCTTTCCTCTTAGGCCTCTTGTATTGAAATAAATGCAGTTTAATTTACCTTTGTTCCTGTCTGCACTGACTGCTTGAATGGCTTCTTTTCCCAGCTGTACCAGTCTCAGGTTGATTTTTTTTCTTCACTATTTCCCTGGAGGAATCCTCCACCCCACACCCCGCCCCCCCCAACTAACACCACCCCCTTATTAGTTCAAATCCTCCTAAGCAGCTATCGCAAATTTCCTTGCCAGTATATTAGTCCCCTTCCAATTCAGGTGCAATCCGTCCTTCTTATGCACCAGCTAATCAGCTACAGATGCATCTGCTCTCTCTTCCTGTTCCTACTCTCACTAGCTTGTAGCACTGGGAGTAATCCAAATATTACTACCCTCAAGGATCTTTTTAAATTCCTGCCTAACTTCCTATATTCTCTATTCAGAATGTCATCCTTTTTCTTTCCTCTGCCATTAATTCCAATGCATACAATAGCCTCCTGCTGGTCCTTCTAGATGGAAGTGGTTGTTTGTTTGGAAGGTGCTATCTGAGGATCTTTGGTGAATTTCTGCAGTTCACCTCGTAGAAAGTACACACTGCTTCTACTGAGCATCGGTGGAGGAGGAGGGAGGCGATAGATTAGATTAGATGAGATTACTTACAGTGTGGAAACAGGCCCTTCGGCTCAACAAGTCCACACCGCCCCGCTGAAGCGCAACCCACCCATACCCCTACATCTACCCCTTACCTAACACTACAGGCAATTTAGCATGGCCAATTCACCTGACCTGCACATCTTTGGACTGTGGGAAGAAACCGAAGCACCCGGAGGAAACCCATGCAGACACGGGGAGAATGTGCAAACTCCACACAGTCAGTCGCCTGAGGCGGGAATTGAACCCCTGTCTCTGGCGCTGTGAGGCAGCAGTGCTAACCACTGTGCCACCGTGCCACCCACATTTGGGGATGTTTGGAGATGTGCCAATCAAGCAGGCTGCTATGTCCTGGACGGTGTCAAGTTTCTTGAGCATTGTTGGAATAACATCCATCCAGGCAAGAGGGGAGCATTCCATCACCCTCATGACTTGTGCCTTGTAGATGATGCACAGACTTTGGGAGTTGGGAAGTGAGCTACTCGCCATATTATTATTAGCCTCTGACCAGCTCTTGTCGCCATGTGTTTACGTGGTGAGTCCAGTTAAGTTTCTGATCAATGGTAATCCTCAGGATGTTAATAATTGAGGATTCAGTGATGGTAACACGGTTAAATGTCAAGGGGCAGGGCTTAAATTGTCATAGCCTAGCAATTGTGTGCTGCAAATGTTACTTGCCACTTGTCAGCCAAAGTCTGGATTTGATTTGATTTATTGTATGCACATGTACATAAGTACAGTGAAAAACTTTGTTTTGCAAGCAGTACAGACAGGTCATAGCCAACAAGGACATAGAGATCATAGGGTACTTAGGGTGAGGCACACAAGGTTATTGCTACACAGGATGTACAAAAAGCAAGATCAACATTAGCAAGTTCAACATTATGTGAAGTTAGAGAGGTCCATTCAGCAGTTTAATAAAAGCAGGAAAGAAACTGTTCTTGAACCTATTGGTGCATGTGTAAAAGCTTCTACATCTTCTGCCTGACAGAAGAGGTTGGAAGAGGGCATTACCAGGGTGGAAGGGGTCTTTGATGATGTTGGCGGCCTTTCTGCGGCAATGAGAAGTGTAAATTGTGTTTATGGATATTGTCCAGATCTTGTTGCATTTGAACATAGACTGCTTCAGTATGTGAGGAGTCGCAAATGGTGTTGAATATTGTGCAATTATTGGCAAACATTGCCAATTCTGACCTTATGATGGAGGGAAGGTCATTGATGAAGCAGCTGAAGATTGTTGAGCCTAGGACACTGCCCTGAGGAGCTCCTGCAGAGATGTCTTGGAGCTGAGATAACTGCCCTCCAACAACCACAACCATCCTCCTTTGTGCCAGGTATAATTCCAACCAATGGAGAGTTTGGCCCTGATACCCATTGATTCCATTTTTTCCAGTGCTCCTTGGTGCCACACCTGGTCAAATGTAGGACTGGTTTGAGAGAAAGGTTATATCAAGGGGAAATGGTTAGACTTTCTTTTGCTGGAGATGGCCATTGCTTGACCCTTTTGTGGGATACATGTTGCTTGCCACTTATCAGACCATTTCTAAATATTGCTCAGATTTAACACATGTGAGCACAGACTGTTTAATTATCTGAAGAATTGCAAATGGAATTCAACAGTGTGGAATCATCAGTGAATATTCAATAATTAAAGAAGTATTAGCGAAATATTTGGAAAATCATAATCTAATCACAACTTCATGAAAGGAAAATTGTACCTGACAATTTATTAGAGTTTCTTGAGGAAGTCTCAACCAGAGTGGATCGAAGGCCACCAGTAGTTGTTAGATTACATTTCCTCCAGTGTGGAAACAGGCCCTTCAGCCCAATCAGTCCACACCAACCCTCCGAAGAGTAACCTATCCAGACCCATTTCCCTCTGACTAATGCACCTAACATTAAGGGCAATTTAACATGGCCAATTCACCTGACCTTTGGATTGTGGGAGGAACCCACGCAGACACGAGGGGAATATGCAAGCTCCACACAGATAGTCACCCGAGGCTAGAATTGAACCTGGGACCCTGGTGCTGTGATTCAGCAGTGCTAACCACTGTGCCACCGTGCCTTGTTATGTTGGAACTTCAGAAGTCGTTTGACAAGGTACCTCACAAAAGATTAAATCGTAAGTGTTAAGTTGGTGCTTCCTTTGGAGCCATGAATTATATACCAAGTAGATAAATGATAAATCAGAATAGGAACACTTTATTGACAATACCCATACCTCCATACCAGGTGCTACACTGGTCCCAAGTTCTGCCCCCAGGTCACCAGACCACTCTCTTCAAGAGATAGCACCCCCGACTACATACATAACAACCCTCTCCCTGTATTTTAGAGACTCCTATAAATATATATGCAACAATTATCAAGATTATACAAAGTTAAAAATCACACAACACCCGGTTATAGTCTAACAGGTTTAATTGGAAGCACACTAGCTTTCGGAGCGATGCTCCTTCATCAGGTGATAGTGGAGGGCATGATCGTAACACAGAATTTATAGCAAAAATTTGCAGTGTGATGTAACTGAAATTATACATTGAAAAATTGATTGTCTGTTAAGCCTTTCATCTGTTAGAATACAGTGATAGTTTCACTTCTTTCTTTCCCAGAGGCATGGTACATTGGGGAAACCGAGCAAAGGCTACGGCAACGGATGAATGGGCACTGCACAACAATCAACAGACAGGAGGGTTCCTTCCCAGTTGGGAAACATTTCAGTGGTCCAGGACATTCAGCTTTGGACCTTCGGGTGACCATCCTCCAAGGTGGACTTCGGACAGGCAGCAGAGGAAAGTGGCTGAGCAGAGGCTGATAGCTAAGTTTGGTACCCATAGGGAGGGCCTCAACCGGGACTTTGGGTTCATGTCACATTACAGGTGATCACCATTGCACTACACACACACACTCTCACATACACATGGACACAGGTACACACAGATGCGCACACAGGCACCCACACATACCCTTATAGACACACACACTCCCACACTCACACATGCATCCCCTCACAGACTTAAGACACTCTGCACTCACTACACACACACACACACACACTTTCTCACACTCACAACCCCCACCCCAGACAGACAGACACACACAGACAAAGACCCAGATGCACACATATTTTGTGGGGTGAATTTGTACTTGCAGAGTTACATTGCACTTTGCTCAAAAACTGCATACATTCATGTAGAACTCTGAGCTCAAAAACTGCATGAATTTATGTAAAACTCTTATCTCACTTTTTACATTAGAATCAATCTAAACATCAGGTCATAGACAGAGAACACAGGGGGCTAACACCTTCAACATATTGTGTAGCTATCACCATTGTTAACAGCTAACCCGAGAATGCAACTTTTAAAAAAAAATTGTGATTTACACATGAAAGAAGTGAAACTATCACTGTATTCTAACAGATGAAAGGCTTAACAGACAATCAATTTTTCAATGTATAATTTCAGTTACATCACACTGCAAATTTTTGCTATAAATTGTGTTACGATCGAGCCCTCCACTATCACCTGATGAAGGAGCGTCGCTTCGAAAGCTAGTGTGCTTCCAATTAAACCTGTTGGACTATAACCTGGTGTTGTGTGATTTTTAACTTTGTACACCCCAGTCCAACACCGGCATCTCCATATCAAGATTATACAGGCATTGTAGCCAACATATATACATAGTTAAGAATATCTACAAAAGGATGGTAAACATGGAAGAACGACTACTCCCCTCTTATGTAAAACATCTCTCCAGAGGCTACAGCAACATAATCAGTCTCTCAGGGGATGACAATTCCTATATGACTGACTTCTTATCTCAGGAGTCTTTTCTAGTGTAAGTCTCCCAGGCTTAGGAAGCTCTTGTTGTTATACAGATAGTTCTCGGATAATGTGCATGCCGGCAGCATGATTTGCTTACAATATTGCTGAGGAATTAGAAACGTGAGTTTCGAGAGCACTTATCTCTGTTTGCAATAGTACAATTTCAGCAGTGATCATTTTGTGTGCTTCGTTCTGCGCATGCGCCGGTGTTCACACTGGTCTTGGTGCCATTCTGCACATGTGCCAGTGTCACCTGTCAACAGAGCAGCTTTCTGTGAGAGGTACTGTACAGAGATACATTGAACAGTTTCCTGTGAAAGGTACACTACTCCTTGATTATCCCTTTTTTTGAAAAAATGAATAGGCATAGTGACAAGAATGTTAGCAACAAGCGTCCTAGTGATAAAATTGCAGGTGGTGAACGCAAAAGAACGGCTGTAACTAGAAAAGAAACTAGATATTATAAAGTTAAAAATCACACAACACCAGATTATAGTCCAACACGTTTATTTGGAAGCACTAGTTTTCGAAGCACTGCTCCTTCCTCAGGTGATTGTAGAGTTTAAGATCGTCAGACACAAACTTTATAGCAAAAGTTTACAGTGTGATGTAACTGAAATTATATATTGAAAAAGACCTGGATTGTTTAAGTCTGTCATTTTAGAATGAACATGCTGGTTTTAGTTCTTTCATATGTAACTCCCAGAACTTTTTTAAAGTTACATTCTCAAGTGAACTTCAACAATAGGTGCCATGTCAACCCAGACAATACACTGAAGGTGTGAGGTGCCACTTATTTAGGTTTAGATTACTTACAGTGTGGAAACAGGCCCTTCGGCTCAACAAGTCCATACTGACCCACCGAAGCGCAACCCACCCATTCCCCTACATTTACCCTTTTACCTAATACTATGGGCAATTTAGCATGGCCAATTCACCTGACCTGCACATCTTTGGACTGTGGGAGGAAACCGGAGCACCCGGAGGAAACCCACACAGACACGGGGAGAATGTGCAAACTCCACACAGAGAGTCACCTGAGTCGGGAATTGAACCCAGGTCTCTGGCGCTGTGAGGCAGCAGTGCTAACCACTGTGCCACACCGTGCCCTGTGTGAGACTGTCTGTGCCCCAATGTTCAGACTGATTCTAATCTAAAAAAGATATTTACAGAATCTTACATGGATTCATGCAGTTTTTGAGCAAAATAAAATGTAATTCTACAAGTACAAATTCACCCCACAAACTTGTGTGTGTGTGTGTGTGTGTGTGTGTGTGTGCAGGGGGGTGTGACTGTCTGTGAGAGAGGGAGAATATGTGTAAGTGCGTGTGTGTGAGTGTGAAGAGGTATAAGTCTGTGAAAGGGTGCATGTGTGGGTGTGAGTGTGGGAATGTATGTGTGAGCAAATGAGAGAGGGTCTGCATGAATGTATGGGTCCGTAGGAGTGTGCGTGTGTGTGTGTAGGAGTGTGTTTGTGTCTGTCTGCGTGTGTGTGTGTGTCATGCAGTGGAGTCACCTGTAGTGTGACATGAACCCAAGGTCCCGGTTGAGACCATCCCCATGAGTACCAAACTTGGCTATCAGTCTCTGCTCGGCCATTTTGCGTTGTACCCTGTCCTGAAGTTCACCTTGGAGGATGGTCATCTGAAGGTCAGAGATTGAATGTTCTGGACTGCTGAAGTGTTCTCTGACTGGGAGGGAGCACTCCTGTCTGTTAATTGTTGTGCGGTGTCCGTTCATCCTCTGCCATAGTATCTGTTCGGTGTCACCAATGTACCATCCCTCGGGGCATCCTTGCCTGCAGCGTATGAGATAGACAACATTGGCCGAGTAACATGAATATCTGCCATGTACATGGTGGGGGCCCTTGGGTTCATGTCACACTACAGGTGACCCCACTGCACAACACACATTCACACACACACACACACGCACACACACTCTCTCACAGACTTTACAATCACATTCACGCACATACACGCACTCTCATAGAAACTCATACCCCTCCTACACACACACCCACATATAACTTTGTGGGATGAATTTGTGTTTGTAGAATTACATTTTATTTTGCTCAAAAACTGCATGAATCCATGTAAGAGTCTGTAAATCCCTTTTTTAGATTAGAATCAGTCTGAACATTGGGGCACAGACAACCTCACACAGGGCACCTCACACTCTCAATGCATTATCTGGGCCGACATGGCACCTATTGTTAAAGTTCACTTGAGAATGTAGCTTTAAAGAAGTTCTGGGAGTTACATATGAAAGAACTGAAACCAACATGGTCATTCTAAAAGATGAGAGACTTAACAAACAATTCAGGACTTCTTCAATATATAATTTCAGTTGCTAGAAATTCTGTGTCTTACAATCTTATATTCCACAACCACCTGATGAAGGAACAGTGGTCCGAAAGCTAGTGTTTCCAAATAAATGTGTTGGACTATAATCTGATGTTGTGTGATTTTTAACTTTGTATACCCCAGTCCAACACCAGCACTTCCAAATCATAGATATTATAAAATGTTTTGAGCGTAAGGCGATAATGTGTGATATAGCTCACTTAACAGGAATAAGGCAGTCTACCTTATGTACCATGATGACCATCTGTCCCTACACTAACAATATTTTTTAAATGTACTGTGTTAAATATGCTTTTGTTTTGTTGATAAATATGATTTAAATCTTCATTCAGGCTGTGCTGTACTTTGTGTTAGATATTTGAGTGATTTTTGAGCGATTGTGAATGACATTTTTTGCTGGTCTGCCCTTAACCTCACTTTTCCCATAGCCCTTAAACGAAGTTACATTGGAATGCAATTACTGCATTACAGGATAATTACCTGTATGTGCCTCTTTTGGATGCTGCTGTTGTCCTCTCCCTGCGTATGACCAATCCTTACATGGCTCAGTTCACACTCCTGCTTCTAATTGCATTGGCTCGGTATTCTGAGGGATTCACCCCACCGTTGGTGAAGTGCTGTGACCAGCTGGTCCATGCATTTCCTGCAGACTAGTTCATCCCTCGTCTGTACTGTATATGACAATGGTTCTGTGTGAGCCATCACCACGACTAGGATCTATTTTTCCCCAGCCGTATAGTTCCAGGCCAACATGGTCTCTCCTTTTTGAAGTACCTCGACCTTGAGGTTCCTGTCCTGCCATCTGTCCTTTTTGATTTCACTCTCCCACGTCTCTGGTCTCTTCTGGCTGCAGTAAGTCAAAATGGTTCTCAGCTGGCGTGTGAACATTAAGGATGCTGATCATTGCTGGCTTGTTCCTAAACATGCTGAGGATCTTGTTGATTCACTATCCAGCAACTCTTCTCCTAGTGAAGCTTTTAAGGCCTGCTTCAAGGCTTGTACAAATCTCTCTGCCTGGCTGTTTGTTGCAGGGTGAGGTGGAGCTGATTTCACATGTCAGACTGGGTGATTTTCCAGGTACGACTCAAATTCTTGCACCACCAACTGTGGAGCATTGTCATTCACAATTTGTTTGAGATTCCCAAAACTGGCAAATATTTCATACAGTTGGTCTTCCTTAGCTTCTGCTGATAGCAACTTCACAACCACCACCTTGGACCATTTGGAGTGGGCATGCTCGACCACCAGTAGCATCAATCTCTCTACTGGTCTGGTGGAATGAAGATGAATCTGCTGCCACAATGATTGAGGACATTCTCATGAGTGAAGGGACGATAATGGCAGCATCTTTCTTTCTAAAGTGCATGATTCACATGATCTTGTTTTCTCCTCAACATTCAGCCACCAAAAGTAGCTCCTGGCTATCTCCTTCATTTGCAGCATGCTGGGTTGCCCTTTGAGCACTTGTTCCAGCACCTTTCTTCTTAACAGGAGATTAATAACAACTTTCATTCCACACAACACATACGCATGTAATACAGACAACCTCCTGGACAGTAAGGGTATAATTCTGGACAGTTTCCAAGATTGGTCCTCCCTCTCAGGTGTAGGTCCATCACTTGGTTCAGTCAAGTCATTTCGAGTAGTGTTCTGCACAAATGTGCTGCCACTGGCATCTTACCATCCAAGGAAAAGTGCATTATTTTCAGGTTACAGTTGGGAATGTCTTTATTCCCTGGTGATGCCAGCCTTGACAGGGCATCTGCATTGCCATGCTTCTCTGCCTTTCAATATTTGATTTCAGATGAGTGGGCTGACCAAGCTAGTGCTCGTCCATGCAGTTATGCTGCTGCCATTGATGGTATCCCAAATATGGGCAAAAAGTGGGTGGTTAGAGGTCTGTGGTTGGTCAGTAGCATAAAGTGCCTGCCATGAAGGAAATGAGAGAGCATCATAATGCTGAACACAATGCTCATTCCTTCTTCTTCAACTTGAACATAATTCTCCTCCATATTCATTAGTGACCTCGATGTGAACCTGATGGGCCTTTCCTCTCCACTTGGTAAGATGTTCAACTGTACAACACCAATCCCATAAGATGAGACGTCACATGTTAACTGGTAACTTCAGGTTGAAATGCATCAACACCTCAGACCTATTTAAGGCTTGCTTCACCTCCTGGTAAGCCACCATTTCCATGGCTGCCCTTTTCCCAGGAACTGATACAGATATTTTAGCATGGTTACCAGGTCAGACATGACCTTGCCACTGTAATTTACAAGAACCAACAACAATCTCATTTGAGACACATTCCCTGTCAAAAGCCTTCATGATAGCCTTCGTCTTCTTGGGTGCCTTGTATAGTCCCTCACCATCAATTACCTGGCCAAAGTATTTTATGGAGTCTTTTAAAAACTTGCATTTCTCTCTTTTTATTTGTAGACTATGCTCTTGCAACCTTTTTAGAATTCCTTCTAAATTTTTCAAATGCTTCGCTTCAGAGGATCCAGTAATCAAAATATCACCCAGATAACACCAGACTTCTGACAACCCATTTAATATTTGATACATAGCCACCTGGAATGGAGCCAACACTAACATGACGCCAAATGGATGTCCCTTGTACAGAAACATCACTATCATCAGCAGCGGCTTGGAATCCATCTGTAGGTAGGCCTGTAACAGATCCATTTTAAAAAATTTCTTTCCCTCGACCAGTTTGCTGAATAGGTGGATAGGGGCATTGATCTGCACTCAGGTTACCACTTAAAGTCCCCACAAATCCTCATTGCGCCAAGTGGTTTTAAGACTGGAATGATGGGAGTGGCCCATTCACTTGTGGTTACTGGTTCCAACACTCCCAGATTCACTAGCTGTTCCAGTTCCACCTTCACTTAAGGCTGGATGGTGTATGGTAATGAATTCAACTTCAGACTTACAGGATGCATTTCTTGCTTCAGTTATAATTTAGTTTTGGTTACTTTAATTTCTCCCAGGGTTCCTTTGAAGACATTTGATTTGATTTATCATTATACAGTGAAAAGTATTGTTTTGCATGCGATACGGCCAAATCATACCTGATAGAAGTACATCAGGGATATCTTTGTACTTGTCCAAGATCTCTTACAAACTCATGTTTGAGTCTGCCAGCTTAATAACTAACACCCAGTTGAACCTTAACGTTTGTAACCAGGAGCATCTGAATAATGCCTTTTATCAAATGAAGTGGCAATTCTGCAAACTGGTCCCTTAACTGTGCTTCCACGTAGTCATTCAGTGGCATCCCTTATAGAATCATAGAGGTAGAGCAAGGAAACAGACACTTCAGTCCAGCTTGTCCATGCCGACCAGATATCCCAACCCAATCTAGTCCCACCTGCCAGCACCCGGCCCATATCCCTCCAAACCCTTCCTAATCGTATACCCATCCAGATGTCTTTTAAATGTTGGAATTGTACTAGCCTCCTCCACTTCCTCTGATGGCTCATTCCATACACCTACCACCCTCTGCGTGAAAATGTTGCCCCTTAGGTCTTTTTTATATCTTTCCCCTCTCACCCTAAACCTATGCCCTCTAGTTCTGGTCTCCCACACCCCAGGGAAAAGACTTTGCCTATTTATCCTATCTATGCCCCTCTATAAGGTCACCCCTCAGCCTCCGACGCTCCAGTGAAAACAGCGTTAGCTTAGTCAACCTCTCTCTACAGTTCAAATCCTCCAACCATGAAAACATACTTATAAATCTTTTATGAGCCCTTCCAGGTTTCACAACATCTTTCCAATAGATAGGACACTAGAATCGCACGCAGTATTTCAACAGTGGCCTTACCAATGTCCTGTACAGCTGCAACATGACCTCCCAACTCAATACTCTGACCAATAAAGGAAAGCATACCAAACGCATTCTTCACTATCCTATCTCTCTGCAACTCTACTTTCAAGGACCTATGAACCTGCACTCCGAGGTCTCTTTATTCAGCAACACTCCCACAGACCTTAGGTTTATTAGTCCTGCTAAGATTTGCTTTCTCAAAATGCAGCACCTTGCATTTATCTAAATTAAACTCCATCTGCCTCCTCTCAGCCCATTGGCCCATCTGGTCCAGATCCTGTTGTAATCTGAGGTAACCTTCTTCGCTGTCCACGATACCTCCAGTTTTGGTGTCATCTGCAAATTTGTTAACTATACCTCCTTTGCTCACATCCAAATCATTTATATAAATGATGAAAAGTAGTGGACCCAGCACCGATCCTTGTGGCACTCCACTGGTCACAGGCCTCCAGTCTGAAAAGCAACCCTCCTCCACCACCCTCTGTCTTCTACCTTTGAGCCAGTTCTGTGTCCAAATGGTTAATTCTCCCTGTATTCCATGAGATCTAACCTTGCTAACCAGTCTTCCATGGGGAACCTTGTCGAACCCCTTACTGAAGTCCATATAGATCACGTCTACTGCTCAGCCCTCATCAATCCTCTTTCTTACTTCTTCAAAAACGTCAATCAAGTTTGTGAGACATGATTTCCCACGCACAAAGCCACGTTGACTATCCCGAATCAGTCCTTGCCTTTCCAAATACATGTACATCCTGTCCCTCAGGATTTCCTCCAAAAACTTGCTCACCAACAACGTCAGGCTCACTGGTCTATAGTTCCCTGGCTTGTCCTTACCATCTTTCTTCAACAATGGCACCATGTTTACAAAGCTCCAATCTTCCAACACCTCACCTGTGACTATCGAAATATCTCAGCAAGAGTCCCAGCAATCACTTCCCTAGCTCCCACAGAGTTCTAGGGTACACCTGATCAGATCCTGGGGATTTATCCACTTTTCAGCATTTCCAGACGTTCAGCACTTCCTCCTCTGTAATTTGGGCACTTTTCAAGATCTCTATCTATTTTCCTACATTCTATACCTTCCTTGTCCTTTTCCACAGTAAACACTGATGCAAAATACGTGTTTAGCATCTCCCCCATCTCCTAAGGCTCCACACAAAGGCCCCCTTGCTGATCTTTGAGGGGCCCTATTCTCTCCCTAGTTACCCTTTTGTCCTTAATGTATTTGTAAAAACCTTTTAGATTCTCACTAACTCTATTTGCCAAAGCTATCTCATGTCCCCTTTTTGCCCTCCTGATTTCCCACTGCCTTTGTACTCTTCTAGGGATTCACTCGATCTATCCTGTCTATACCTGGCATATGCTTCCTTTTTCTTAACCAAACCCTCAATTTCTGTGGTCATCTAGCATTCCCTATACCTACCAGCCTTTCCTTTCACCCTAACAGGAATATATGTCTCTGGACTCTCAATATCTCATTTCTGAAGGCTTCCCATTTTCCAGCTGTCCCATTTCCTGCGAATATCTGCCTCAATCAGCTTTTGAAAGTTCTTGCTTAATACCGTGAAAATTAGCCTTCCTCCAATTCAGAACTTTAACTTTTAGATCTGGTCTATCCTTTTCCATCACTATTTTAAAATGAATAGAATTATGGTCGCTGGCCCCAAAGTGCTCCCCCACTGACACCTCAGTCACCTGCCCTGCCTTATTTCCCAAGAGTAGGTCAGGTTTTGCACCTTCCCTAGTAGGTTCATCCACATACTGAATCAGAAAATTTTCTTCTACACGCTTAACAAATTCCTCTCCACCTAAACCCTTAACACTATGGCAGTCACAGTCTATGTTTGGAAAGTTAAAATCCCCTATCATTCTTACAGATAGCAGAGATCTCCTTATAAATTTGTTTCTCAATTTCCCTCTGACTATTAGGGGGTCTATAATACAATCCCAGTAAGGAGATCATCCCTTTCTTATTTCTCAGTTCCACGCAACTAACTTCCCTGGATGTATTCTCAGGAATATCCTCCCTCAGTTATCCCTTATTAAAAATGCCATGCCCCCTCCTCTCTTGCCTCCCTTTCTGTCCTTCCTGTAGCATTTGTATCCTGGAACATTAAGCTGCCAGTCCTGCCCATCCCTGAGCCATGTTTCAGTAATTGCTATGATATCCCAGTCCCATGTTCCTAACCATGCCCTGAGTTCATTTGCCTTCCCTCCATTGGAATAATGCCCCTTACATTGAAGTAAATGCAGTTTAATTTATCAGTTCTACCTTGTTCTCTGCTTTGTCCCTGCCTGCCCTGACTGACTCATTTCTGTTCTCAACTGTACCAGTCTCCTATTGATCTCTTTCCTCACTATCTCCCTGGGTCCCACCACCCCACACCTTACTAATTTAAATCCTCCTGAGCAGCTCTAGCAAATCTCCCTGCCAGTATATTCGTCCCCTTCCAATTTAGGTGCAAATCCATCCTTCTTGTACAGCTCACTTCTACCCCAATAGAGATTCCAATGATCCAAAAATCATTGATCAATGATCCAAGAATCCTTCTCCCATATACCAGCTCCTCAGCCATGCATTCATCTGCTATATCCTCTTATTTCTGCCCTCACTAGTTCTTAGCACAGGGAGTAATCCAGATATTACTACTCTCGAGGACCTCCTTTTTAAATTCCTGCCTAACTCTCTGTAATCTCCCTTCAGAATCTTAACCTTTTCTCTTCCTACATATCGTTGATTCCAATGTTTACAATGACTCCCTGCTGGCTCCTCTCCCCTATGACAACATTCTGCACCCTCTCTGAGACACCCTTGATTCTGACACCAGGGAAGCAACACACCATTCTGATTTTTTGCTGCTGGCCGCAGAAATGTCTGTCTGTACCTTGGACTAGAGAGTCTCCTAACACAATCGATCTCTTGGAATCCGATGTACCCCTCATTGCATTAGAGCCTGTCTCAATACCAGAATCTTGGCTGTTTGTGCTATGTTCCCCTGAGAACCCAGCACCCCCTACATTTTCCAAAACAGCATACTTGTTTGAAATGGGGATAGCCACAGAAGCCTCCTGCACTACCTGCCTATCTCTCTTACTTTTCCTGGAGTGAACCCATCTATGTGACTATATCCGCGACTTTTCTCCCTTCCTATAACTGCCATCCATCACATCCCCTTGCTCTTGTAAATTCCTCATTGGATCGGTTGGAGAGACAGTTAGAGGCATTCGTTCTGATAGAATTGGCAACCAATGGCATTTAGTGCAGATATAATCCTCAGTAACGCGCAAACTCTCCCTAAACTCCCACATCCAACAAGAAGAGCATATCACTCTAATAAAAGCCATCTTTGCTTCTTTCAATCTACAGACCCAGAAAATAACACTGTCTTTGTTTATTATTTTTAATATTTTGAACAAACACTAGTAATTAGCCACTTTCCACCATATTGGTTTATATCCAAGCTAAGTTGCTGCACCATGCACAATTTAAAAATGGACCATTTCATTATGTGGTACAGATATGTGTCATTCAATAATCAAAGATTGAGTTGCAGATTAATGATCAGTAAATAAACCACAAACCAAAAGTAGAATAATAAACATGCACAAGACATGTCTTATGAAGGAAGTTTGAGCACCTCAAGCTTTTCTCATTGGAACAAAGGAGGGTGTATGGCGATTTGATAGAGGTGTACAAGATGGTGAGAGGAATAGATAGAGTGAATAATTAGAGACTTTTTCCCAGGGCAGAAATGGCTATCACAAGGGGGCATAATGTTTAGATGATTGGAGGTAGGTTTAGGGGAGATATCAGAGGTAGATTCTTTACACAGAAAGCATACCAATTCTCTCTGGCATCTCCCACAGCATGAGTTCTCTGGTGACTGCACTCCATGATGACTTCAGTTGCACCTGATGTGAACTCTCTTCTTCAACCATTGGCTGTCCCCCTTCGACAGCTGATTTTGACCCGCTCCCCAGTAAGTATCTTCTTTACTGCCATTGATTGTGGTTCGGGTCCCCTCACAACTACTTCCCTTGGCATTAGCTTTTGAATCCTGTGCTGTTTCTGAAGTTCAAGACACGTCTCCTCTGGATGGTAAGAATTTGAACACAGTTTGTGAGCTGGATCCTATCTTCATTGCCAGCTGTTATGTTGGTGATTCCACTGGAACCAGGAATTAATTCCCAGGTAAACAAATGGTAAATCTGAACAGCAACACTTTATTGATGATGCTCACACCTCCACAGCTGGTTCTGCCTGAACCCCAAGCTCTGCCCACTCAAGTTACCTGGCCAGTTATCTTAAAGGGACAGCACACCCAACAGCATACCTAAGAATAAGAGCCCACAGTACGAAGGTAATATATTGACATGGACACGAGTTGGCTCATGGGCAGGAAACAGCAACTGGTGATAAATGGTTCTTTTTCAGGTTGGCAAATTGATAGCAGTGGGGTTATGCTACCCCAGATAATTGCTGTCACCATAACTGTTTACAATATATATTAATGAGTTGGAGGAAGAAAGTGAACGTATTGTAGCTAAATTTGCAAACAACAATAAAGTAGATAGAAAGGCAGGTTTTGAGAGGTTTGCAACAGTTTCCAGAGAGGTATTCATAGGCTGATTAAGTAATCAAAAAGTTTGCAAATAGAGTATAATATGGGAAAATGTGAAGTTGTTAATTTTTGGAAAGGAGATCAAAAGAACAGAATATTATTTAAATGAAGAGAAACTACAGAAAGCTGCAACACAGAGGAATTTAGCGGTACATGTGTATGTAACACAGGAAGCTAGCATATGGCTACAACAGCTAATCAGGAAGGCAAAGTCTTTTCCCTGGGGTGGGGGTATCCAGAACTAGAGGGCATAGGTTTAGGGTGAGAGGGGAAAGATATAAAAGAGACCTAAGGGGCAACTTTTTCACACAGAGGGTGGTATGTGTATGGAATGAGCTGCCAGAGGAAGTGGTGGAGGCTGGTACAATTGTAACATTTAAAAGACATCTGAATGGGTATATGATTAGGAAGGGTTTGGAGGGATATGGGCCAAATGCTGGCAGATGGGACGAGATTGGGTTGGGATATCTGGTCGGCATGGGCGGGTTGGACCAAAGGGTCTGTTTCCTTACTGTTCATCTCTATGACTCTGTGACTCAATGGAATGATGGCCCTTTATTTCAAAGGATCGGAGTATGATAGTACAGAAGTCTTACTGCAACTGTGGAAGATGCTGGTGATTACTCATCTTGAGTACTGTGAACATTTTTGTACCCTTATTTAAATAAAGATATAATTTAATTGGTGGCAGTTCAGAGAACATTTACGAGGATGATCCCTGGTATAGAGGAACATTTTTGTACCCTTATTTAAATAAAGATATAATTTAATTGGTGGCAGTTCAGAGAACATTTACGAGGATGATCCCTGGTATAGAGACATCTTATGAGCAAAGACTAAGAATGAGGGATGATCTCATGGAAACATATAGAATCCTTAAGAAGCTTGACAGAGTAAATGCTGAGCGGATGTTTCCTCTCATGGGAGAGTCCAGGACCAGAGGCCATCGTCTCAGAATAAAGGAATGGTAATTTAATAATGAAATAAGTAGGAATCTCTTCTTTCACAGCGTTGTGAGTCTTTGGAACTCCTTACTACAGAGAATTGTGGGGCCAGAGTCCAAATATATATTTAAAACCAAGATAGGTAGACTCCGGATCAGTCAGGGAATTAAGGGTTATGGAGTAAGTGCAGGAAAGTGGAAGTGAGGAATGTAGTCAGATCAGCCATGCTGCTATTGAATGGTGAAGCATGCTCGAGGGGACAAACAGTATTTTCCTGTTCCTGTTTCTTACAGTGTCATGTTCTTATCTTGGCTGGAAGTTGAGCACCAAAATTGGGGGGAGGGGTAGGAGAGCTAAGATACTTAGAACTCCTACACTGATGTCTTATAGCTGAGATAATTGGAATCCAATGTAAACTTCAGAACTTTAATAATTTCATGGATTGAAAGAATCAGCAGTAACTCTTTCTGGAATAATTGTTTTCCTAGATGAAAGGCACGAGGAGAAACTCTTTAAAAGGAATTAAAAGCAACATGCTAATTAACCATCCCTGGGAAGAAGGAGTTGAAACAACATAAACAAGCTGTTTCCTGGCAAAGAGGAGCTAACACTGCTTGATAATCTGCTGCATCATGACAAGTGGTCAACAAAAACTTGTCTGCTGAAGGAATGTCCTGAAGTAAAGGGGTAAAGGCTGTTTCAAACAGACAGATAGCACCGAATGTGACAAGGAATCAGTGATAAGAAGGCACACTGCACACTTGAGGTCTCCATAAGAATAATCAATGTTTGGGATGATTATCAATATCAATAAAAGATTATCAATAATATCACACCACAAACTTGAAAGAGAGAAAATTATATAAGAATCCAACACCAGAATATTTCAGTAGCAGAACTTTGAAGAACAGTATGGCACAAGTATCAACTCTGGACATCCAGAGACAGACACTGTTGGTTGGAATTGTAGCTAAGTTCTAACATTGATTGGGTGATAGCCAAGTTGAGTTGTGATGCTGAATTTGCTCACTTGAGGGGTCTTATTTTGATTGCTACATGCAATCAAGTTTAAAATATTGTTTCAATACTTGATTGACTATGAGATTTCTTAATAATTAGCTGAATTAAAGATAACTTGTAAAATTTTATCCACAACAATTGGCATTGAGAAGTAACTTTAAATTACTCTGAGTCAAATCTACAGTCATGTATTCTCAAAAATTATGACTGAACCCAACTTAAGAGGACAGCTCCCCCATGTGATGACCAGGATTCAAGTGGTTGGATGAATATAGAGTCATTGAGATGAACAGCACAGAAACAGACCCTTTGATCCAACTCGTCCATGTTGATCAGATATCCCCACCTAATCTAGTCCCACTTGCCAGCACTTGGCCCATATCCCTCCAAACCCTTCCTATTCATATAACCATCCAGATGCCTTTTAATTGTTGCAATTGTCCCAGCCTCCACCACTTCCTCTGGCAGTTCATTTCATACTCGCACCACTCTCTGTGTTAAAAAGTTGCCCCTTAGGTCTCTTTTATATCTTTCCCCTCCCAACCTAATCCTACGAACTCTGGTTCTGGACTCCTCCACCCCAGGGAAAAGATTTTGACTATTTATCCTATCCATTTCCCATATGATTTTTATAAACCTCTAATAAGGTGCCCCTCAGTCTTCAATGCTCCACGGAAAACAGTCATATCCTATTCAACCTCTCCCTGTAGCTCAAATCCTCCAACCCTGGCAGCATCCTTGTAGATATTTTCTGAATGCTTTCAAGTTTCATAATATCTTTCTGATAGGAAGGATACCAGAATTGCACGCAATATTCCAAAAGTGACCTTACCAATGTCCTGTACAGCCGCAACATGACCTCCCAACTCCTGTACTCAATGCTCTGACCAATAAAGAAAAGCATACAAAATAATTTTCAGATTTAATCAGAACATTAAAATTTTTGTATTACTGAACTTTGCATTGGAACTTAGCTTTGAAACCATAGCAGCCAATTAATCTGAACAGGAGAGCTTGGCTAAGAAATATTTGAATAAGAAACTGCTGAAGTGGACAGAGTATTGGGAAGCTTATGATGTCCCAGCAGCCAGAACATTTGTGAGAGTCAGTGAGGAAAGCATGCACCCAAAGAGGAGCGGGCTGATGGGAATTTGTTGTCTTTTTGTAGAATCATTGTATATGAAGTTTGCAAAGAAGCAAAGAAATGCTGAGATAAATGAGATGAAGGCAGGAAATGTAGAGCTAAAAACAGAAAGTTGATACCCAGGAGGTTGTCAGTCAGGAAAAGGCAGTTTTCCATTTGGTAAACACAAAATTAGTGGTTAAATCTCTCGACATTGCAATTCAGGAGAAGTTATTCACCTTGCAAATGATCAAAGTCAATTTGAGACAGTGAACAGAAATATCAAGAAGGAACAGAGGCAGGTTCAGGAGTCAGGAACTGGAAAGTAAATGTAAAGTTCTCCAGGCAGCACTTTGTGCACTGCACCAAGCACAGCTTGAAAAACAAGTGTAAAATGCTGATCATTCTAATTGCCATCAAGAAACGAATACCTTGAAGTCACAGATTTCCGGCAGAAAGTGTTTCACTATATTTTTGAACCTGGACAAAAGTTAGGGATGGAAGACGTGATTCCAGTTGGGGATTGGTTGAGGATGAAGTCATATGCTATTCACGTCAGGGCAGGAAATGCGATTGTAATCCCGAACCTACATCCCTCTGCCATACTCTGATAAATGTTCCCTGTATTACCTATACTGGCCTGGTACAAGCCAAAATCAAAGATAAAGAATTAATGAAAATCCAACACCATAAATGAGAATGCAGGCAATCAACCCAGTGACAAGTGGTGTCCTGCAAGGTTCGGTGTTGGAGCTGCAGCTGTTCAGTTTGTTTATTAATGATCTGGATGAAAGGACAGGGGCATTCTGGCAAAGTTTGCTGATGATACAACGTTAGGTGGACAGGCAGGTAGTACTGAGGAGGTGGGGAGGCTGCAGAAAGATGTAGACAGTTTAGGAGAGTGGTCCAGGAAATGGCTGATGAAATTCAATGTGAGCAAATGCGAGATCTTGCACTTTGGATAAAAGAATACAGGCATGGACCATTTCTCTAAATGGTGAGAAAATTCTTAAAGCCAAAGTAAAAAGAAATCTGGGAATGCCAGACCACGATTCTCTAAAGGTTAACTTGCAAGTTGAGTCCATGATTAAGAAAGTGAATGCAATGTTGTCATGTATCTCAAGAGGGTTGGAATATAAAAACAGCGATGTGCTTCTGAGACCTTTTAAAGCTCTAGTTAGGCCCTATTTATCATACTGGATCCCACACCTCAGGAAGGACATACTTTCACTGGAGCACATTGAGCGGAAATTCACACGGATGATCCTTGGAATAGTAGGCCTAACATACAATGAACGGCTGAGGATCCTGGGATTGTATTCATTAGAATTTAGAAGGTTGAGGGGGGATCTAATAGAAACTTACAAGATAATGCATGGCTTAGAAAGGGTGGATGCTGGGAAGTCATTTCTGTTAGGTGGGGAGACTAGGACCCGTGGGCACCACCTTAGAATTAGAGGGGGTCAATTTCGAATGGAAATGAGGAGACATTTCTTCAGAGAGTGGTGGGCCTGTGGAATTCATTGCCACAGAGCGCAGTGGAGGCCAGGACATCAAATGTCTTCAAGGCAAAGATTGATAAATTCTTGATCTCGCATGGAATTAAGGGCTATGGGTAGAGTGCAGGTAAGTGGAGTTGAAATGCTCATCAGCCATGACAGAGTGGCCAAATGGCCTTACTTAAGTCTTATGGTCTTAAATTGGGCCATAAACCAGGGTTTGATTCCAGCCTCAGGCAACTATCTGTGTGGAGCTTGCACATTCTCCCTGTGTCTGCGTGGGTTTCCTCTGGGTGCTCCAGTTTCCTCCCACAGTCTAAAGATGTGCAGGTTAGGTGAATTGGCCTTGCTGAATTGCCCACAGTATTCAGGGATGTGTAGGTTAGGTGCATTAACCAGGGGTAAATCTAGAATAATAGGATAGTGGAATGGGTCTGGGTGTGATTCTCTTTGGAGGGTCGGTCGGGACTTGGGCCAAATGGCCAGTTTCCACACTGTAGGGATTCTACAATACAATTCTATGTTTCTGTGAAACCAGGTATTTTGAAAAGTGAGACAAACAAATGACAGAATTTGAAGTGAGATTAGTTAAGGGTGTAGATAAACTTTAAAGCCGGTCACAAGAAGGGCTAAGACCAATCTCTCCTGGAGTGTCAGATGAGTGTGTGATGTGCTCTTCTGATATGCCTTAGACTTAGAGAGACTAGAACAGGAATTTAGCAAAAGCCAGACCCCAACCCCAATTGATTCCCATCTCCTCTTGATGATCCCTAGACAGAGAAAATAAAGAGGAATAAAACTATGTTTGACCCACAGATTTTCATTTTACAAAGTATGAACATCTGGGTAAATATGTTTTTGAAGTCATAAATTGGTTAAAGTTTCTGTATAAAATATTTTGTGGACAACAATCCTGATGAGTACAAATTTTAGAACAACAAAAATCTGATGAAGTATCTGTGTAAACTGGAAAACTGTAAATAAGTGCAGAATCTACCATGATCTTTGTTTTGGGCTTTTGATAAACAATGAAGCTGATTATTGGAATGAAGAATGCAGTCAATAACAGGGATCCAGGGATCCTCCCGAGTCTCCTACACTCGAAAGAAAAAAGTCCTAGATTGTCCAATCTCTCCTTATAGTTCAGACCATTGAGTCCTAACAACATCCTTGTAAATTTCTTCTGCACTCTTTCCATTTTATTAGCATCCTTCCAAGAACAAGGTGACCAAAACTGAACACAATACTCCACATGCAGCCTCACCAATGTCCGTACAACTGCAACATAATTTCCTGTATATCATAGAATCCCTACAGTGTGGAAACTGGCCCTTTGGCCCAGCAAGTCCACACCTACCCTCCTGAGAGTATCTCACCAAGACCCATTTCTACATTTCGCTGAACACTGTGGGCAATTTAGCATGACCAAATCACGTAACCTGCACATCTTTGGACTATGGGAAGAAACCCACACAGACACAGGGAGAATGTACAAACTCCACTCAGACAGTTACCCAAGGCTGGAATTGAACCCAGGTCTCTAGTGCTGTGGGGCAACAGTGCTAACCACTGAGCCACCCCATCCCAACTTCTATCCCCAATGCTCTGACTGATGAAGGCCAGTGTGCCAAAAGCCTTCTTCACTATCTTGTCTATCTGTGACTGCACTTTCATGAATTGACACTGGTTATTCGGAATCTCTCAGGTATTCATTTACCACCATGGTGTCCAAAGCCATTTTCCTAGCATTTATAAGGAATCAATCAAAATATTGTTCAATTCAGAAAGTTCCACAATTAAGGGGATAAACAGGAAGCACAGAAGTTCGATAAGAGATGCTTCAGGCATTTAGTGTGCAGGTATTTCTATACTTAATGGCCTCAATATCAGTGCTGTAAGTGATTAAATCAATTAACTTCTCAGCATCAGATAAATGTAATTTTGTACAGTATAAACAGCTTTTAGATGTTAGATGTTCTGCAAAGGGAGCATTTGGAAGAAATAAAAGTGATTTTGAGAAAGGCACACAGGTTGCATGTTATGTTTCAGCAGAATTGACAAAGAATCAAGACTGTTATTAGAAATGTTAAGGGACAGTCCTGATAGAATGATGTCTGGAATTGGGGAAATAATATGGACACTGCCGCGTGGTTTCATATTATTCTAAATCTTGTTGTTATAATTATTTTGTATACTTGGGTCAGTCTTGTTTCCATTACCATGTTTCACTGTTGATGTCAGCGACAAATGCAAGAGTTGAAAAGGGAATTAGCCCTGTTAAAATACGATAATCTAAAGTTACAATGGGTGGATCATAATGCATGTTCATTATTCTATTTTTGTATTAGAACATAGAATAGTACAGTACAGTACAGGCCCTTCAGCCCTTGATGTGTGCTGACCTTTTATCCTACTCTAAGATCAAACTAACCTATACCCTTCATTTTACTATCATTCATGTGCCTAATCAAGAGTCATTTACATGCCATTAATGTATCTGACTCTTACTACCATCACTGGCAGTGCATTCCACACACCCACCAGTCTCTGTGTAAAGAACCTACCTCTGACATCTCCCCTAAACCTTCCTCCAATCACGTAAACATTATGCCCCTTCATGATAGCCATTTCTGCCCTGGGAAAAAGTCTCTGACTATTCACTCTATCTATTCCTCTCAACATCTTGTACACCTCTATCAAGTCGCCTTGCACCCTTCTTTGCTCCAATGAGAAATGTCTGAGGTCCTTAAACTTTCTTCATAGGACATGTTTTGTGCATGTTTATTATTCTACTTTTGGTTTGTGATATATTTACTGATCATTAATCTGCAACTCAATCTTTGATTATTGAATTACACATATCTGTATCACATAATGAAATGGTCCATTTTTAAACTGCATGGTATAGCAACTTAGCTTGGATACAAACTGATATGATGGAAAGTGGCTAATTACTCGTGTTTGTTCAAAATATTAAAAATAATGAACAAAGAGTAGTGGCTGTGACCTTATACACTTCAGAACTTTAATAACTTCATGTATTGAAAGAATCAGCAATAACTCTTTCTGGAGTAAATTATTTCCCGAGATGAAAGGGACAAGGAGAAATTCTTATTAAGAAGTTAAAAGCAACTGCTTGATAATCTGCTGCCTCGTGACAAATGGTCAATAAAGGCCTGCCCGCTGAAGTAAAGGCATAAATTGCAGGACTGGCTGTTTCAAATAGACACTTAACACTGAATATGATTAGAAATAGAAGAGCTACTTCTAATAAGAAGACGAGCTACAGACTTGAGGTTTCCAGAAGAATAATCAAATGTTGGGTATGAAAGAATCTAAACGGCCATTAATAATGTCACGTCACAAACGTCAGAATAGAGGGGTGTCAATTCATGACTGAGATGAAGGGGTAGTTCTTCTCTTAGAGGATTAAGAATCTTTGAAACTGCTTGCCACAGAGAGCTGTGAGGGCAGTGGCCTTATGTATACTTAGGCTGGGATAGATAGATTCTTGATCACTCAGGGCATCGAAGGTTACGAAGGAAAACACAGGTAAGTGGATGTGAGGAATGTCCAATCAGCAATGATCCTGTTGAATGTCAGAGCAGGTGGAAGGGACATGGGCAGTATTGTAAAACAGAGAGACTTAAGGGTTCAGGTATATAATTCTTTGCAGTTTCCAACACGTATAGATCAGTTGGTTAAGAAGGCATTTAGCATGCTTGCCATCATTGCTCAGACCTTTGAATGTAGGAGTTGTAACATTATGTTGAGGTTGCACAGGACGTTGGCGAGGCCTCTTCCTGAATACAGTGTTTAGTTCTGTTGCCCTGTTTTAGGAAGGATAATGCGAAGCTGGAGAGGGTGCAGAAGGTATTTACTAGGATGTTGCTGGGAATGGAGGGTTTGAGTTATAAGGAGAGGCTGAGTAGGCTGGGACTTTTTCACTGGAATGTAGGAAGTTGAGAGGTGACTTTATAGAGGTTTATAAAATAATGAGGGGTGTAGGTTGGGTGAATGGCAGGTGTCTTTTCCCTAGGGTGGGGGATTTCAAGACTAAAGGGCCTGTTTTTCAGTTGAGAGGAGAAATATTTTAAAAAGACACGAGAGGCATTTTTTTTACACAGAAGGTAATTCATGTGTGAAATGAGGTGTGGAAATTGCCATAGTGTGAAATTGAGGAAATGGTGTATGCATTATTACACTTAAAAGACATTTAGATAAGAACATGAATAAAAACAAGTCTGGAGTTTTTGGGCCAAGCACAGACACGTGGGACTAGTTTAGTTTGAGATTATGGTTGGCATGGACTGGTTGGACCAAATGGTCTGTTTCCATCCTGGATGACTCTATAATGCTGTGACTGAATGGCCTACTCCTGTTCCATTTCTTATGCCTTAAGAACTTTAGTCATGCTAAATATTATTCAAAAAATTAACTGTTGAATACATATTCTCCACTATTGTGTTTTGGAAACCGTTGTTTTATTATATCAATATTTTATATTGCTGTCCATCATTCTCTTTCTGAATTGCTGTTCCTTTTATTGTACTGGGTTGAAAGAGTACATTTTGTGTCAATCCAATCTGAGTTTCACCTCACGTTGCCATACTTCACCAATTCAATACTGTTACCACAGCAACTGCTGCTTCATCACTGCCGATGCGCCTCAAGACTTTCGCCTTTCTGCACCAGACTCACCTATATCAAAGTTGTTACACTCCAGTACCATCATTCGCCACTGGGCACACCTCACTGACGCCGCCATTTTGGAGTCCAGAACATCTGAGACTAAAGGCAATGGCTTCAGTTTTTCCAAACTTTACAGATGAAGGTTTAAAATGTTGATAATCTCCCTTATCCCTGCATTGAGGGCAGTTATCCGTAGCATGATTTTGTCTTAGTCTCCTTTATTTACATATGAGTGGATGTAGTGATTATTATTTGACCACAGGGCCACCAGAACAAGTCCATTCCATATTGTCCAATACCCATCCACATATAATTGCAGCATATATAAATCTATGATTTCCAGGAGCTCCCCTGAATATTTCCTTGATAAATATGTATTCTTTTTCATTCACAGGATGTGGGCATCACTGACTCAGCCAGCATTTATTGCTAATTGCCCTGAGGGCAGTTAAAAGTCAACCATGTTTCTGTGGATCTGCAGTTACATGAAGGTCAGACAAGGTAAGGATAGCAGATTTCCTTCCCTGAAGGACATGAGTGAACCAGATGTTTTTTTTCTGATAATTGACACTAGTTATATGGTCATCATTGGATTCTTAATTACAGATTTTGAACCCAATCCAAATTCTACAATTTGCCATGGTGGGATATGAACCCAGGTCCCCAAAACATTATCTTGGATTAATAATTAAGCAATAATACTACTAGGCCATCGCCTCCCTTGAAGTTTGTGGGGTCAGCAACAGGGTTCTGAGGGGAAGATAATTGTAGTCATGAACAGTAACGAGTGATCAGTGAAATTTCAAGTGCGTGAATATCTGATAAGAAAAGCATTGGGTTTGATTTTGATTATTTCCATGGGAAAATAGCCTGCTTTCATTCACAGAGGGATGCTGAGATGAGGAATAGCCATCCACATGAGGGAACTGGCATTTGCAGGACTGTGCATTAACATAATTGCATGTCTTTGAAATGAAATGGAGAAACAAGTGGAAACAAATAATTTTCTTGGTCTCTTTGGCTCAGCATAAGACCATTCACAGTTCATTTGCCCGTAGAACAACCAAAGCAGCCTGCTGACCCTTCTTCTGATTGGTGTTCTAAAGCAGAGGTTAACCCTTCTTTAGCAATGTTAGGAACCAGTTCCCACTTTTGATTTAACCAACAACAAGCAACCAAAATTAAACAGATTTTCCACTTTTCACTTCTTTATTTAAAGATCTAGGACAGTAGTCCCCAGGTGTGTTTAAATCTGCTGGGACCTTTCATACTCTAAATCTGTTTAAATCTGTCCAAACCCTGGACCCGATACATCCAAATCCCAGATGCAACCCCCAATTTGTTTTAAAATGAAGGTTGACCCCACTCTGAAAACTAAAAGTGAAACACTCAGAGGAGCACCTCACTCTATAATCTTTAAAAAGGGTGTGAAAAGTGATGTGAACTGTTTTTCAGCAACTTCTAGCAGTTAAATAAAATAAACCCTGACTTTAAAATCAACAAGTAATACTTTATTTATCCAACTCTAACAGTGAACAAATTAACTAAGCTATTAACAAACCAAATAAATCCCTTCTAACTACTAACTATTCCAGAATAAAACAATATTCTAACAGTATGCTGTTTCAATAACCACAAATCTCACCCATGTTAAAAAATAGAATTTAATCTCTTGTAAGTTGTGTTTGCTGTTATGTTCTGTGCATCCTCCGTTGATTCTTCTGTCAGGAATGCCTTTTTCTGTCATTGGTGTTGTTATTATTTAGATGATGCTTTCTCTAATGCATAGATGACTTTGACAGCCAATTTTTTTTCTCTCTCTCAGGAGAGGGAGAGAGAGAAAGGGAGCTGAGGGCTGTTAGCTCTGGCAGATGGCAGTTAGCTCTGGGGTCTTTGTCCAACTGCCCCCTTCTTTAATACCCGTGATGACATATCAACATTTCTTACAATAGGGTTGGTCCTGTCTTGTCAAAACCATCAGATTTAAATTTAATAGGTTTTTGGTATCTAAGTGCCTGGTTAAAATTGATTGGCTAAATCAAAAAACCCGTTGTCCTGGTAAAAACTACTGTTTGGCCTACTAACTGTCCGGCCTTTTGATACAAGTGTTTCAGTTCGGGCTCTCTGTGTACTGGCAAATGTTCAAGCTGCCCAGAGATGTCCATTTTAACTTTAAGCGCAGAAAAAAGCCCATGTTTTAAAGGGACCATGCAAAGCTTACCCCATTTTACAATTTTACACACACCAAATTCTAACTTCCTGTCTCCCAATCTGTAATTACACTACCCAACTTCACAACACTGGCTACTAGCATTTTAAGGGGGAATGGAAATGTAGGAAAATTTGACCATTGTATTTTCACTCCCTCTGAAATTTGTAACATCCTTTAGGCAAGAGTGCTAATTCTGTCAACCTTTGAAACTCCTTAGTTAGAGTCGCATATCTCATAGGGGTTTGCTAAACAGTGCTTCAAGTCTTTTCTGTACTAATTTTTATGAGTATATTTTATCAATTCCTGCTGCATACAAGGCTGAAGTGAAATAAAGCATGGTCCTTACAGAACTTGAAAAGATTTCAATAAAATCTCAACCTGAGCAAAATGCTGCTTCCTATTATGCTGGAATTTGTTATGCTAATCGCAGATCAATATGGTTCCTTCCAATTTACTTCAATTTTTAGCTTAATTACTGCTTACTCACTCTAATTACTTTTGTTGCATTGACGTTCTTAACTGGCAGGCAAATACACCAGTCTATAATTTTACTGCCCCCAAATACTGTAATTACTAATGTGAAATCCACCCAACTTCAGGAAGCATAAGAAAATTTGGGACCCTGCTATGAACTCAGTAATAAATACAAAACTGCCAGCTATACTAACTTCAATGAGACCACAGGTTAATGATCTAACATTGACATTGGAATGCATTTTGTTGATTCCAATATATGAACTGAAATTAGTACAAGCTAATGAACAGTTAGTTATGGATCAATCTGAGTATGAGTGTGATTCTTAGCATTCCTTACTCAATCCCGATGAATCTCTGCTAGTAAGTAGATTTTAAAATGCGGTATTTTATACAGCAGTTGCTATTCTAATTTTATAAAATCAGCTGAGCTCACCTAGCAGTAGCAGTGGGAAAAGTATGTGAATTTGTAATGAGCAGAGAATATTCATCGAAGCAAGAAACATTCAACAAATTAACAGGGCTATGGAATAATGCTTGAGCAGAGACTGATGTGAGTTTGTGTTCTCCTATAAGTGAATGTCAAGCATTAATAGTTAGATATTTTCCGAAATAACTTAATGTTACATATCAATGGGGGGAGGGGGGTGTTTCTCCTGGCTCACAGGTACCGACACTTTCGCTGCATCACAAGAGCCTACAAGACATTTTTAATCAGCCTGATCAGAAGTTAATAGGGCTTTTAAAAATCTGATGGAGTAATGTTTATATTATCCCCTGTAAGAAAACAAACTGGGCGTAGGTATCATGGTATTGAACCCAAGAGATATTTAGTACAGCTTTGATTAAACGCAGACGTTACAAATTTTCATTACGTATAGAAACCTAGATTCTGGATTAATATTAGGTTAACAGGTTATAACAGAGTAGCAACTTACATTCTGACCCTGAGACATTAAATGACAAGGAATGCTATAGATTTTAGTGAAAGAGAAGCACAAGAAAACATCTAGTAGATAAGCAGTGGCAGTTAGCAAAGCCAACAAGATTGTGCTTGCAAAATAATTTTAATGGGCTGAAAAGAGGAAGCATATGTAGTGATTGTAATGAGGTCAGCCAGGTGGACCTCATAGAATATGAACTCCCTGATTGGTCCAATCGAGGAGCCATGGCTGACAGATAAGAACAGGAATGCCAGACATCCTGTTCACTCTGAGAGCTGACTGTGAGGGAACAGGATCAGTGTCAAGGACGCTTCACGTGTAAATAAAGGGTGATGGGATACTGGCCTCTGTGGAGTTATTTCAGCATATATCCTTAATCTTGCTACAATGTGTGCCAAAGGAGGAAACATTTACACAGATGCTGGGAGTCATTGACCGTTTCAAAAACAAACAGGAAAGTTTAATAGGCGTTCTGAACAAACAAATTGTCTTAGATACTTCAGAATTTGCAGAGTTTTTTTTAACTCTGTCTTCCCCATTTCTTGCCTGAAAAATGAATGATCAGCAGAGGAAAAATGGATGGGCATCTTGGAAACTCCTTTGGTGCCCAAAGTCTGCCTGAGTCAACTTTCATGCAAACCGTCAATTTAGGGCAGCCAATATTTCTGCTCAGGTCAAGTGGAAAACAGTTTTTGCCCTTCTGGGCCTCACCAATATAAAGCAGCTCAATGTCATCCTGTCAATGATCAGCTCCCCTGTCCCTATCCCACACAGGCCTGACTTGCATGTCTCCCCTGTGCAGAAGCTGGTTGGGGTTTGGCTGTCTGTAAGTGAAAAGATGATGTGTTTGAGATGAGATTAGATTCCCTACATTGTGGAAACAGGCCATTTGGCCCCACCAACCCTCCGAAGAGTAACTCACCCAAGACCAATTTCCCTCTGGCTAATGCACCTAACACTGTGGGCAATTTAGTATGGCCAATTCACCTAACCTGCACATCTTTTGGACTGTGGGAGGAAACCAGAGCATCCGGAGGAAACCCAAGCTGACACAGGGAGAATGTGCAAACTCCACACAGACAGTGACCCAAGGCTGGAATCAAACCTGGGACCTTGGTACTGTGAGACAGCAGTGCTAACCCCTGAGCCACCATGCCACCCCATAGTGGCTCAGTTTTATGGTTAAGTTCTATCTGAACTTGAATCAAGTATTCCAAGCCATTCAATATGAATACAAGTGTACTGTGAGTTTTCTTTAAATATGTGTTTGATATGCAAATCTATTTACATGTTCAAAATGCATATTAAAATTATTTTGCCAAATCAAATTTGAAGTTTTTACTCTAGACTCACAGCAGTGGAATTGACTCCGAACTGCCCTCTGAAATGAAAGGGCAAATGCAAAGATTAAACACAAGCACTGCGAGAAGTTCCACTGACCTCATTACTATTTGTACATCTGGGTGTCAGGAACATTTACTTATGCCAAGCAAAGAAGCACCTGAACTCTCAACCATTAGCCACAAAGCTTCTTTTAGTCTCCAAACTAGGCCATTTTAAGGGACAATGCTTGTTCATGTCTAATTCTGCACTCATATGGAACAAAAGCAAATTCCCAGGATATTCAAGATTTTCTCTCGATAGGAAAATAACAATGCATAGACACTGACAGAGAATTGTAATGAAGGAAGGAACATCACTATAGAAACCTCCTGAATCCACATAAACAGGAAACTCTCCAAATAATAGATAGACAGAAGACACTGTGGGAAATGGCAAAGTTCCACATGATGTGGCGTCAAAAGTTGGTCAAGGCAAGGCTTCTTGTTAGTAATATCAGCTTTGCGTGTTTTCTTAAAGTATCGCAGTGCTGTTTTTTTACCAAGGGCAAATGTCACTGGTTGCACATTAAAAAACATTTCCCTGGCTTGCATTATGTCATTTGCCTTGAGAGATTTGGATAAGGGTATTGAAAATAAGTTGCTAAATTTGTTGATGACAGCAAGATAGTTTGAAAAGTATGCTATTGAGAAGATTAAAAGGTCAGCATAAAAATATGGACTGATTAAGCAAGTGAGCAAAAATCTGGCAGATGGGTAACTGCAACCATATCTACTTTAGCAGGAAGAATAGAACAGCCATTTAATTGAAGATAGATTGCAGTCCTTGATGGGACAGAATGAATGATTGTGGGGCCTGTGCGAATGATGGAGGGATATAGTAGAGTCAGGAGGGTCAGTTTTATATTTAGCCAGGAGTAAAAGTGGGTTTTAATGCCTCTAACTTTTTCTGGCGAACCACTATGGTCAGTAAGTCAGAACCCTCCAATGTCTCTGACTCTACCTCAGAGCTGGGCACTTTTTTCTGAAGGTTCCTGATACTGGGTAATTGCCTAAAGAAAGTTTAAACTTCCTGGGCAGCTACCATGTTGTCAGTGCTTTCTGACTTCCAAGAGATCCTGGAAGTCATTCAAGGTATGTCTGGTCTCTGCCTAACCAGAGACAGGAAGATCTGGGCCAATATCTGATGTTACTATATACAAGACTCTTTGCTATTTCTGTTTGAAAATTTATAACGTATTCAAGAACTCGATATGGAGGTTTTCAAATCAATATATCAGGTAAAAGAAAATACAGAAATGAGTGTTTTCTCATGGAATAGTATGCTTATAACAAGGTACTTGGGTAGTTTTGAATCATGTGTACTGAGGGCAAGCCTGTTGGTGAAAAATGTGTTGAGTAAAAATTCAATGCTGTCCAAATTCTGAAAACATCAACAAAGAAAAATTAATTTTTCCCCCTTTTTGGAAGAGGAGGTGTGACCTCGCTGGGTGTTTTTGAGGAATTTTGTACAGCCTTATTTCAATGAATATGCATTCAGCTGAGCATGGTGCATGCTGCTGACTGGCTGAAAACTTAACAGTGGCTCAGTAGCACGGCTAATACGTGTGTCCAGCTTGCCTGCATATCTGAAGGGGAAGCTGCACTCATTAAATGGACGATGCTGCTGACTGTCTCTACAGAAATTCAAAGGAAGTTAAAAGGCCCCAGTTAGAGCAGCAAGCAAGAGAGGGGTCTTAAGGCCTTGGATAAGGCACTGGAGGGTTTACCCCAGGAGGCCAACAGGAGTAGAGCACTTATGGCTGGAATCTGCTGCTCAGCAGTCCTCAGTTTAGAAGGCAGATATTCTGCTGTATGGCAGTGTGCAACATCAATCTTACACTTGCACCATATTCCAAAACATATTGAATGTGAAGCAAGAATGCAGCCATGTTCCAAAGACTCAGGGGAGGAGTCTTCACTGAAGCCCATGGAAAATTCTGCCAGTGGGGGGTAACAGCACAGTCGGTCAAACCCCCAAAACCAGTCCAGGAGATTTGATGAGGTGTCTAGATGGTGTGATCTCAGTGGCTCCATGTCTCTGCAATCCAAGGAGTGGGATATGGTCAGTCTTATAGCACCAAAGGGAGTGTCTGGGGGACTGACATGGTCAGAGAGATGTACTAGCATTAGACAGGTGTGTGGGCACTTCTCATTTGGGGTGGGTGGGTGTGTGTTGGTGGTGGACAAGATGGGCCACTTGCACAGGAAGAATATTTGGAAACCTTTTCTTTAGAATTGGGGTCTGCAGACTGGGGCAACTGCAATGGCAGTTGTGAAGAGGACAACAGTATTTGTAAGGGGGAACAGGTCATTAACACAAATTTGCTGTAACACAATTGACGGACTGGGGACTCTGTTTCTAAAGTGTGGAGTTTTAAAGTGGGTATTGGTTACAATACAAATTCAGCCCCATTAGTTTAAATGCTATTACATGATTTTCTTATAACATGGGATTGCATGAAAATGGAACTATTATGTTATCGCGGAACTGATTACATATAGTTAAGCATGGATGGGAAGGGATTATGCAAAAAGGGTTCTATCTATATTCAAGAGCATTGTGGCTTCAAGTGGGAGACAGCTGGTGAGGGAGAGGCTGCAGGATCTACTGATATGAGGCCCTTTAAAGGGTAACAACATCACGCATTGACCCAAACACTGTACAGGAACAGTCCTACCTAGGCATGCTGAAGGCTTCTTGCCAGTGGGCTCTGTTCGGCTTCAACTTCCAAAGATCAGAGGTGGACAGGCAGACTCTACCGGACAGTTCTGGCCACTTCTAGAGTGGCTTGAGAGGGGATTTCTACGGGCCTGCATGTGGTTTGTCTTCTGGCTGAGTGCCTCCTGACAATGCCCTTTGTCCTCATGAGGAAGAGGCACCTGGGGATTGTACCACGTCTCTAATTCTCTGTTGCCATGCCTTTGGTCCTGTGGCCTAGTGACAGGGGTGATGGAGTACAGGTGTGTGCCCCTCTCCAGCAGTCATAGAGTCATAGAGATGTACAGCACGGAAACAGACCCTTCGGTCCAACTTGTCCATGCTGACCAGATATCCCAACCTAACCTAGTCCCATTTGCCAGCACCCGGCCCATATCCCTCTAAACCTTCCTATTCATATACTCATCCAGATGCCTTTTAAATAGCGCAATTGCACCAGCCTCCACCACTTCCTCTGGCAACTCGTTCCATCCAAGCACCACGCTCTGTGTGAATAAGTTGCTGCTTAGGTCCCTTTCATATCTTCCCCTCTCATCCTAAACCTATGCCCTCTAGTTCCGGACTCTCCCACCCCAGTGAAAATACCTTGTCTATTTATCCTATCCATGCCCCTCATGATTTTACAAACTTCTATAAGGTCACCCCTCAGCCTCCGATGCTCCAGGAAAAACAGCCCCAACCTATTCAGGCTGCCCTTACAACGCAATTCCTCCAACCCTGGCAACATCCTTGTAAATCTTTTCTGAACCCTTTCAAGTTTCGCAACATCCTTCTGATAGGTAGGAGACCAGAATTGCATGCAATATTCCAACAATGGTCTAACCAATGTCTGTACAGGGGCCTGGCTGTCCATGGCAGTGCCAACCTGTCCATGGAGACAGGCAGATGGTGACAGGATTCACTGCACTGCTGTAGTTTCTGGGTAATGAGGACCATTGTGTCCTACATATCTGTCTGTCATTCCCGTTCTTCCCTTCATATGTAGACAAAATCCCTGCCACTACAGGGTCCTCTCCTACCTGGGGCTGAGCAGCTCCCTGGTCTCTGGCAGTCCTCTGAGTGTCAGCAGCCTGGGCCATTTCTCCCTCAGCCAGTTGTGGAGCTGCTGTAGTGAGGTGCTCATCAGATTGTGGTACCCCCACACTTCTGAAACCTAACATTTGCACTGGGTTATGGTATCTGGGCAGTTGGGGGGTACAGGAGGCAGCCTTGTTGATGTTTCCTCAGTGTTCCCAATCCTCATCCTCACAGGTGGAGGAAGTGACCCCTGGGGTGGGAGTTTCACCATGGAGATGGCAGGCATCCCACTGGCAGCTGGCAGATAAAAGAGAGAGAAGGTTTCAAGGCCAGGGATTCGAAGTGGTGTGACAGCAGGACTCAGGGAGAGATGCAGTGGAATGATGAATGGTACTGACTTGGACAGTGAGGCATGGATGTCCCGGCATCTCCATAAGTGTAGCCATTGCCTCTTCCTGCTAAAGCCAGGAGTCTGATGGTGGTTCTTCCTCCAGCCACCTGGGTCCTTCCTGCCCTATGTGTGGACTGTCTTCTCCTGGAAGGAGAGAAAGGGAGGGATAGAGTGTGGTGACAGTGGGGGATACAGTTGTTCATGCTGGTGCAGGTTGGAGAAAGGTGTGGAAGATTGCGAGGGATTCAATAGGTAGCACAGAGGCACACAGGGGGGAAGAGAGGTGAGGTTGGATAATAGTGGAGCAGGTAACCGTGAGAGTAGCAGAGCTTGAGCCTTGGTGGGAGATGGGTGCAGTAGCAAAGATAGAATGAGTGTGAGGTGGAAGAGTGGCCCACACTCTTGTGGAGCGAGATATGAAATCTACAGCAAAAAGAGTTAGTGGAAGAATCTCAGCTGAGTTAATTAGTGAAAGTATCTTTTCTTTATTTTAGTGTATTAGTTGCCTGTAATATAATTTTGATCAGTGTTTAATTTGTTCTCACTGGGAAATTTATTTTTTTAAAAAGAATTTATCAGTATCTGATGCGATTGCAACAAACATGTGGAGGCAAAGTGATACAGATGCATGCTAGCATGTTGCAAACAAAAGGATGCTAAGGAAACAATAAGGCCTATTGGGAACCAAAAAGATAAGTGCTGAGTTGAGGCAGATGAAGTGGGTATAGTTCTTATTGCATATTTTGTGTTTACCTTCTCAAAAGTGTGCGACATTTCAGATGTTGTAGTTCAGCAGTCTGAATGTGCAATATTGGAGATGAGTAACATAGCCATGAGAGGCAATATTAAGGGAGTAGCATCTTTGAAAGTGAATATGTTACCAAAGCCAAGAAGAATTTTATCCCAAACTGCTAAGTGAAGCAATGGCAGAAATAATGGAGGGTTTGAGCATCATTTTCAAACCTTCACTAGTTCGAATTGGATAAGACTGGAATATTACTAATGATATGTCGTGTTTAAAAAGGGATGAAGTGATAGACCAAGCAGTTACAGATAAATCAATCTAACTTCAGTTGTGGTCAAATTATTGGAGAAAATTCTGAGAAATAATACAAATTGTGTAATCTAAAAAGGCACAAATTAGTCAAGGACAGTCAGCATGGATTTGTGATGTCCGAAGGTAATGTCTGATTAATATGTTAATCAAGGCACTTTACGAAGAAGAGCAAGGGAGCTAGTCCTGATCTCCTGGTCAATACTCGTCCATCAGTCAAGATCACAAAACTATCTGGGCATTATCACATCTCTGTTTGTTAGAGTTTCATAGAAATCATAGATTCCCTGCAGTGCAGAAAGAGGCCATTCAGGCCTATTGCATTCACACCGACTATCCCATCCTGTCCTTCAAACCCTGCGTTTACCACAGCCAGCCCACACATTCCTGGACACTGGACAATTTAGCATAGCCAAACTACCTCACTCTGCATATCTTTGAACTATGGGAGAAAACCAGAGCACCTGGCAGAAATCCACACAGAGGACAACATACATAACTCTACACAGACAGTTGCCCAAGGCTGGAATTGAACCCAGGTCCCTGACACTGTGAGGCAGCTGTGCAAACTACTGAGCCAATATGCCACCTTTATTGGGCAATTTTTGGTTACTGTGTTTTCTATATTAAAAGAGTGATTACAATTAAAAAATATAGTTCATTGGCTGTAAAGTACTTTGAGGCAATCAGTGGTCATGAGAAAGGCTACAAAAATGCAAATCTTTCTTTTATGTTTCTCTGAAATTTTTCTAATTGCAGCAAGAATGTGGATGTGGAATGATCTGTCTGTGGTATATATGGTACTGTTGGATGCAAACCTATTCTAAGAACAGAAGGGTAGAATAAAGGCAGTTTATCTAATGCAAAAGTTATAGAATGAAACTACAGTTTGCAGTGGATGAGTCATCTCTCTAAGGACACAATCATTTATTTACTCAATCCATGACTTCAGCTACATGAACAGGATGTTGGTTTTTTTTTCAACTTTTTGGAGCTAATATTTGCAGTTGAGAGAATTTCTTGGCCCAAACTCCGAAAAGTGAGCTAGGCTTAAAAAAAAGAATTGTGCTGCAGGCAAGTTAGAAATATTGATGTAGTTTTGGGTTTTGACTAAATGTTTTTGGTCAAAACCTAAATTCTACTTAATTACTTCTTTAGCAGTTTCAGTAAAAACTGTTTCTAAATATGAAATAAATCATACACTTTATCAAACAGTTTGCATTTATGTAGTGCATTCACAGATATCATAACTATTCTAAAATCCATCAAGAAACATACAAAAATGTTCCACATTTTGCAATACTCAAATAATCTAAATCTCAATTTATATTTAGGTGCTATTGGTTGACATCGGAAGGTTGGTATACTAGATATCTCTGCTTTGCTTCAAATTTTGCCATGGGATCTTTTAATTGTAATCAGAACCCTGGGGGTCACAGATGGATCAGGTTAACATGTTATCTGAAGGATGGCACCACTGATAATGCAGCACACTCAGCACAACAATTATGTTTCTGTTTAGATTAAGTGCACAAGTCTTGGACTGTCACTTGAGCCCATAATCTTCTGATTCAGAGAGTAAATTGAGTAGCTCATTGAGCCATTCTGACACTTGATGCACACGATTAGCATTCTCAAAAGCATTATGTTACATTGGTGATGAAATGCAATCCATTATAAAAGCGGTCAATTTTTTAACTGGGTAAAATATAAAGGGAGGCTTGGTACTGCACAGAAAAAGAAAGAGTACTAGTATAATCTAGATTTTTGCTGCATCAGGCATGGAAAGTTGAGCGAGTTGATCACTTTGGTCATTGTCTCCAAACAAAGGGTTCTGACAATGGTAGTGTCCATATCTCAGGGCCTGGAGAACTGGGTCCAAGTCTCACTTACTCCAGAGGTATGTTATTACAACCCTGAACAGGGTGATTCAAAAATATCTGGAATTGTCACCAGATTGAAAAAAAACAGCATCATCACTGAACATTGCTTTCTGTGCCAGTATCCACTGGGCCTACCCAAAGAGATGGTGTCCCTGCATGTTGTGATTTTGAGTAGAATTGTAGCTCAGATTGAGGTTCTGGTTGTAAGTTTGTTCGCAGAGATGGAAGGTTTGTTTGCAGTCGTTTTGTCACCATGCTAGGTAACATCATCAGTGAGCCTCCAGTGAAGCGCTGGTGTTCTGTCCCGCTTTCTATTTATGGGTCTTGGTTTCTTATGGTGGACGATATCATTTCCAGTTCTTTTTCTCAGAGGATGATAGAGGGGGTCCAATTCGATGTGGTTATTGATGGAGTTCTGGTTAGAATACCAGGCCTGCAGGAATTCCTGAGTGTGTCTCTGTTGAAAAAACTTACAACCATGTCCCTGCATCTTCTCCAGAAGGCCTGGGTTCATGTCCGCAGATGACTGAACAAGTTGATTAAACAATATTTATGAAGGAAATCTTGTGGCACAGTGGTTCGTGTCTTTACCTCTAGGTTAGAAAGTCTGGATTCAAGTCCCTGCTGCTTCAGATGTGTGATATAACATGTCTGAATAGATGATTAAAACAATTTTTCTGTCTCCAGCATACATTGAGCACAGACAAAGTCAGGCTGGACTATATTGGCAACCCATAATTTCAAAGCTAATATTCAGAATCTAAGCTTATAATTGGAGAACAGGTACTTTTCATGCTTTGGACTTTCAATTGATTATACATGAGTTTGCCAGCAGATGTCACTCTATGCATTTTTCTTCACAATTTCTACTTATCAAAAGACTGAAAGAGCTACCTGATTGATCGAAATGATTTTTGTTGAGAGAGAAAACAGAGATAAATATCAGATCTCTTATTAGAACTGGGTTTATTTCTGGCATTCATGCAAATGCTGTTCATTTAGGAGATACGATCTGCACTTAGCAGCCTATGTTGACTGGTGAAACAAGTATCTTTTTAAATCAATGCTGTTTTAATTTGGTTAATTGTAAATGGGAGGATGTTTTAATGCGATTAATATAGTACTAACAATTTACATTTGAGAGTTAGCTTGAATTCCATCCCTTTCACATGTGATGCAGAAACAATTGCAATTATATAAATACATTTTTATCATTCATTTTCAAACTTAGTTTAGCAGAAATATGGTATCCATATCAGTTCCTTCCACAGAAGATAATTTTCAATAAAACTGTATTTGTATTTACAATAGCAGTGAGTCTAGAATTTTAGCTTTGTGACAAATTACTAAAGTATTCTATTTTTGGAATACAAACAAAGTAGTATGGGTCATTTTTTGCAACACAGTAGAGAATTTCAAAGACTCATACTAGCAACATGCTAGCTCCATTTCAATTTTGGAGAGTTTCATAAGCTCACTCTTGATCACTGTTTCCACGAGCACTGCCTTATGCTGGCTCAGAGCTACATCACTCCCCATTTTCACTCTATCCTCTGGCTCATTTGATGTTTGATAAAGATGCTTTTTTCTTTTGTATTCACGAATTAAGAAAGACAAAATGCAACAACTTAGAGGTACCCACAGCCCTCTGGAACCTTCCTCCACTCCCATTCCCTCCGACTTCATCACCTCTCCTAACCCAACTCCTGTTGTATACTTACAGTTCCTTCTGACTTTCCGCTCTCTGATGCTGAACATTCTTTACTCAGCAAAGATCTTAGATTTATCTCTCTGCACCCCCACCTTAATGAAATTCAGGCACGACTTGACGTTGAACTCTTCTTCTATCACCTTCACCTTTGTGCCCATTTCTTTGGACAAGAGTCCTGTCCCCATCCCACAGACACCTTCACCCATCTCCAACACTCTTCCTCCACTTGGACCTCTCCCTCTGACCTTTTACCTGCTGTTCATCGAGAACAGTCAGTCAATGTGATATTGGTTGCCTTAATTTCTCTGCACACCTCTCTTACCCATTCAAACCTATCTCCTTCTGAACTGACTCTCAGATCCAACCCTGACTTTCTTATCAAGCCTGTTGATAAAGGTAATGCTGTGGTTGTCTGGCAGACTGTTCCCTATATTGTGGAGGTTGGGAGCCAGCTCTCATATATCTCTTCTTATCTCTTCCCAGACCATGGTCAGGCTATTGCGTCCACAACTATCACTAATGTCATTTCATCTGGTGATCTCCTCCTCCACTGCCTTCAAACTCATAGTCCCCAACCCTGCAAAATCTACTTCTACCTCCTTCCTAAAATTTATGAACAGAACGGCCTGGGCAGACCAATTGATCCTGCCCCACAGAACATATCTTTTCTTGCCTTGACTTAATATTTTCCTCCTTATCTATAGGATCATAGGAGCCCTTCAGTGTGGACACAGCTATTTAGCCTAACAAGTCCACAGTGACCCCCTGAAAAGTAACCAGCCAAACCCATTCCCCTCCCCTATTACTCTACACTTCCCCTGACTAATGCACCTAACCCACACATCCCTGAACGCCATGGGTAATTTAGCCTAGCCAATTCACCTAACCTGCACATCTTTGGATTGTGGGAAGAAACAGGAGTATCCAGAGGAAACCCATGCAGACACGGTGAGAATGTGCAAACTCCACCCAGACAGCTGCCCGAGACTGGAATTGAACCTGGGTCCCTGGCATTGTGAGGTAGCAATGCTGTGCTGCCCAGTCCCCTCGTACTTTAATCTGCGATTCTTCTGATGCTTACGTCAGTTTCAGAATTTCCAGTGAAAGAGTGATAGAACACGGAAACAGACCCTTTGGTCCAATTCATTTGTGTCAACCAGACATCCCAATCTGATCTAGTCCTATTTACCAGTATTTGGCCCATATCCACTAAACCCTTCATATTCATTTATCCACCCAGATGCCTTTTAATTGTAATTGTACCAGCCTCCACCACTTCCTCCAGCAGCTCATTTCAGATTTGGACCACCATCTGCGTGCAAGATGTCACCCCTCAGGGCCTTTTTAAATCTTTCCCCCCTCGCCTGAAACCTATGCCCTCTAGTTGTGGACTCCCCAACTCTATGAAAAAGACTTTGGCTATTTAGCTTATCCATGCTCTCATGATTTTATAAACCTCTATAAGGTCACCCCTCAGCCTCCGACGCTCCGGGGAAAATAGTCCTAGCCTATTCAGTCTCTCCTGATAACTCAAATTCTCCAGTCCTGGCAACATCATTGTAAATATTTTCAGCACCCTCTCAAGTTTAACAACATCTTTCTTACAGATGAGTGACCAGAATTGTATGCTGTATTCTAAAAGTAACCATACCAATGTCCTGTACAGCCACAACATGATATTCCAACTCCTATACTCCTATATGAAGTCAGGCATGCCAAACGCCTTCTTCACCACTCTATCTGCCTGTGACTCCACTTTCAAGGAACTATCCACCTTTGCCCCTAAGTCCCTTTGTTCAGCGACACTCCCCAGACTCTGCCATTAACTGTATAAATCTTGCCCTGGTTTGCCTTACCAAGATGCAACACCTCACATTTATCTAAATTAAACTCCATCTGCCACTCCTTGGCCCATTGGTCCATCAAATATAGCTCCCATTGCACTCTGAGATAATCTTCTTTGTTGTTCATTGCACCACCTATTTTGGTGTCATCTACAAACTTACTAACTATGCTTCCTATGGTCACATTGAAAATCATTCACATGAATGACAATAAGCAGTGGACCCAGCACTGATCCTTGTGGTACACTGCTGGTCCAGGCCTCCAGTCAGAAAAGCAACCCTCTACCACCACACTCTGTCTCCTGCCTTCAAACCAATTTTGTATCCAATTTTGGTCTCATGTGATCTAACCTTACTAACCAATCTATTATGCAGAACCTTGTTGAACATTTTGCTGAAGCCCATATAGACAATGTCTTCATCAATCTTCTTCACTTTTTCAAAAAATTCAATCAAGTTAGAGAGACACGATTTCCCCTACACAAAGCTATGTTGTCTATCCCTAATCAGTCCTTGCCTTTCCAATGAATGTAAATCCCTTAGCATGCTTTCCAACAACTTCCGCACCACTGATGTAAGGCTCACCAGTCTATAATACCCTGACTCTCCCTTACAGCTTTTCTTAAATAATAACACCACATCATCCAACCTCCAGTCTTCTGGCAACTCACCCATGGCTCCTGATGATGGCTATTAAATATCTCAGCAAAGGACCCAGCCATCTTATCCCTAGCTTCCTACAAAGTTTTAATCAGGTCTTGGGGATTTATCTACCTTTATGCATTTTAAGACCTCCAGCAATTCCTCTTCTATAATGTGAACTCTTTTCAATACATTACTATTTATTTCCACAAGTTCCCTAGATTCCACGTCACCTTCACAGTAAATACTGACATGAAATATTCATTTAGCTTCTCACCCATCTCCAGGGAAGTCTCAGGGCTTTCTGCATCTTGATGGAAAAAATGTTGGAACCATCTCCATCTTCCCCCACCCACCTCCTCCGCTTTGCCAACTCCTCCTTTAACTCCTCTCACATTCTTGAGGTCAAAGGGTGGGCATAGGTACCCTCCCGGGCCCCAGTTATGCCTATTTGTTTATCAGCTACATCGAACATTCCTTATTGCAGTCCTACTCTTGCCTACACCCACAACTCTTTCTCAGTTTATATGTTGATGCTGCTTCCCTCTCATCTGGAATTCGAAAATTTTATCAATTTTGCTTTCAATTTCCACCCTGGTTTCACCTTCACTTGGTCCATCTCTGACTTCTTCTCTTCCCTTCTTTAACATCTATGTTTCCATTTCAGGGGACAGACTGGCCACCATTATCTACTACATACCCACTGTCTACTACAATTACTTTGACTATACATCCTCACATCCTCCTTCCTGTAAAGATTCTATTCCATTCTCACAGTTTCTCCAACTCAATTGTGTTTGTTCTGATAATGCCAGTTTCTACAAGGGGGCCTTCAAAATGTCCATCTTCTTCCTCAACTGAGGATTCCACAGCAATTTGGGAGATCAAAGTTAAAGAAAAGTATGCAGTTAATGGCAGGACCCTGAACAGCATTGATGAACAGAGGGATCTTGGGTTTCAAGTCTTGGGGTTCTTGGGGTCTCCCTGAAAGTGGTCAAGCAAGTAGATAGGTAGGTAAAGAAAGCTTATGGCATGCTTGCCTTTATTGGTCAGGGAATTGAGTACAAGAGTCACAATGTCATGTTGCAGCATTATAAGACTTTGGTTAGGCCACACTTAGGAGAAGGCATTCAATTCTGGTCGTCAATTCTGGAAGGATGTGGAGACTTTGGAGAGGGTGCAGAAGAGGTTTACCAATTCTTAATCCAAGCGGCCAAGTAACCATGAATTTCCCTGCATTTGGATTAGAAGGTATATGTTATAAGGAGAAGCTAGAAAAACTCAGGTTGTTTTCTCTGGATTGGCAGAGGCTGAGGGGACACTTGACTGAAGTCTATAATATTATGAGATGTATAGATTAGGATGAAAATCAGAATTTTTTTCCCGGAGTTAAAATGTCTGAAACTATGGGCATACATTTAAGGTGAGAGGGGGAAGTTCAAAGGAGATGTGAGGGGGAGGACTTTTATCGAGAGAGGGAGAAGAGTGTGGAATGCGCTGCCATTGGTGGTGGTGGAGGCAGATACGATAGGGGCATTTAAGAGACTTTTAGATATGCACATGAATATGCAAGGAAGGGATGGATATGGACCAAGGGCAGGCAGAAGGGTTAGTTTAATTTGGCGTCATGTTTGGCATAAACATTGTGGGCCGGAGGGCCCGTTCCTGTGCTGTACTGTTCTATGTTTTATGTTCTACCGTACACCGTGTTCCAGAAACAGTCTCACCAATGCCCTGCATATCTGAAGTGTAACCTTCCCACTCTTGCATTCAGTTTCCCTTGCAATGAGCCAAAACATTTTGTTAACTTTTCTGGTTACTTGCTTTACTTACATACTAACCTTCGGTGATTCAATCACTAGGGCATCCAGATCTCTTTGTATGTCAGAGTTCTGCAAGCTGTCACCAGAGACATTTGGTAAGTTGCCACATCAAAATTTGTTGCAGAAAATAAAAACTTGTGGTATAGGGGCTAACATGATTAAAAATGGGCTAGCCAACAGGTGACAGAGATTTGTTGCACTAATTATTTTCCACTCTGCTATGACTGTAATAGGTTTTGGAAAATTCAAGTCAATGAATCAACTGTCTCAATAAAAACCAAAGAAACTATGATACTGGAAATCAGAAAGAAAAAAACAGAAACTGCTGGAAAAGTTCAGCAGGTCTGGCAGCATCTGTGGAGAGAAATCAGAGTTAACGTTTTGGTCCTTTTAATCCTTCCTCAGAACTGATGGTTGCTAGGAAAATGTTGGTTTTTAATGCAGAAGATAGGCTGGGGGAGGGGAGTAAGGAGTAAACACTAACTGGAGATAGAGCCCAAAGAGAGAGAAGAACAATTGGGAAGACAAAGGAGTGGATTTCGAGCAGAGTAGGAAAATGAGTAGCAGTTAATACGGACTGTTAAAGGCAATCAATGAGTTGTATGTAAAAGCAATCAATGGATTGTCTGTAAAAGCAGCCATGAGCTAACAAGGCCTGGTATGTCAGGGTTGGGTTAGGAACATGGGAGAAGCTGAAGCCCTAAAGTTGTTGAAATCAATATTCAGTCCAGAGGCTGGAGAGTTCCCAAGCTGTAAATGAGGTGCTGTCTGCCAGCTTGTGCTGAGCTTTACAGGAGCAATGCAACCACCCAGGGATAGAGGTGTTGGCTGGGGAACAAGATGGTGTGTTGGATGGCAGACAACTGCAAATTTAGGGTCTTTTTTGCAGACGGAACATAAGTTAACAAAATTTGCTCTGGACTCCAACCCTTGCACAAGGCCTTGGCCAGACTGAGACCCTATTCCAGGGTGCCTTTACCGATTAAGGAGACAATTTTGGTTCTGGTCTTTTTTTTATTAGAAAATGGCTGGCTAAGTTAAGTTCTAATTAAATATCCAGAATTTATTTTCTGCAAGGGCTAGAGACTATCAAAGGAGCCCAAGGTCACCTTGCCCATTCACCCAGGAAGCAATTCCACCACTCTCCCATTTGCCTTATGCGTAAAAATAAAGGCCGATATCAGAAGGCCTGAAAGCGAAGGAATCATCAAACCAGTCCAGTTGCGAAATGGGCAGCACCAGTTGTACTGATTGTGAAACCTGATGGATTGGTTTGCCTTTGTGGGGATTTTAAATGGTAAACTGCTTTTCACAGCTGGATAAATATCCAATCCCTCGCATGGAGGATTTATAAACAAAGCTGCGCGGGGTGGGGGAGGGGGGCTGTCATTCACAAGCTGGGTATGAGCCCTGTGTACTTGTAATTGTTGTTAGGTGAAGATTCTCAGAAGTGTGCTACAATGAATATCCACAGGGGTTTGTACCAATATATGAGATTGCCATTTGGGGTATTGTCAGCCTGTGCAATTTTTCAGCAGACATTAGAGAACATTTCACAAGCTCTACCCAAGGTTGTGATTTATCTAGATGATAACAGAGAAGACCAATAAGAAGTACTTAGAGAACTTGAACATAGTTCTTACAAATTCCTCACAGGCGGGCATATGGCTTAGAAGGGAAAAATGTGTGTTCCAAGCATCCTGAGTGACCTACTTGGGCTACAGAAACTGGGTTACACCAGTTGGAAGATAAAGTGAGGGTGATAAAAGGTACCTTGGCTCCCACATCTTTGCTTGGGCTGGTGAATTATTACAGAAGCATCATAAATAACCTGGCCTCCATCCTGACAGCTTTGCATCAACTCTTAAAAGGAGGTCAGCTTTGGAAATGGTCCATAAGGCCATAAGACATAGAAGCAGAAATTAGGCCATTCAACCCATCGAGTCTGCTCCACCATTCAATCATGGCTGATACGTTTTTCAACACCATTCTCCCACTTTCTCCCCATAACCCTTGATCCCCTTGATATTCAAGAACGCATCTATCTGAGTCTTAAATATACGCAATGACCTTCATTCCACAGCCTTCTGTGGCAATAAATTCCATAGATTCACCACTGTCTGGCTGAAGAAGTCTCTCCTTATCTCCATTCTAAAAAGTCTTCTCTTTACTCTAAGGCTGTGCCCTCGGGTCCTAGTCTCTCCTACCAATAGAAACAACTTCCTCTGTCTAGGCCATTCAGTATTCTGTATGTTTCAATTAGATTCCCCCTCATCCTTCTAAACTCCATCGTGTAAAATCCCAGAGTCCTCAAACGTTCCTCAGATGTTAAGCTTTTCATTCCTGGGACCATTCTCGTGAACCTTCTCTAAACATGCTCCAGGGCCAATGCATCCTTCCTGAGATATGGGGGTCAAAACTGCACCCAACACTCCAAATAAGGTCTGACCAGAGCCTTATAGAGCCTCAGAATTACATCCCTGCTTTTAAATTCAACTCCTTTCAAAATAAGTGCCATCAATGCATTTGCCTTCCTAACTACTGACTCAACCTGCAAGTATACATTCGCATAGGAGAAAGTGAGGACTGCAGATGCTGGAGATCAGAGCTCTGGAGATCAGAGCTGAAAATGTGTTGCTGGAAAAGTGCAGCAGGTCAGGCAGCATCCAAGGAGCAGGAGAATCGACGTTTCGGGCATGAGCCCTTCTTCACTCACATAGCCAAGCCATAGATTTCAGGGATGTGAAGAGGCAATCATCATCCTCTGAGGTGTTGGCACACTATGATCCCAAACGAGATTTGGTGTTGATGTGTAATGCTTGTCTGTGCAGCGTGGGGGGGGGGGGGGGGGGAAGTATTAGCTCATAAGTGGCCCAATGGTGACCAATGAGGGAATGGTCTCTGGAAATCTAGTAGAAACATCCATTATGGTCAACAAATACCGATTCTCATTTTTCAATTTACGATCAATTAAGACTCTTGCAAAACATTCCTCAAATGCTGTAATGGGTAGTAAGGGTGTTGGTTTTATCATAACATGAGGTTTTACAATTTACTCACACATGTGACATGGCGAGCAAAATTCAATCACATATTTTTGTAGACTGGACCCATAAAAATGTTTTTGTATTTTGGCTTCAGTTGTCCTTACTCACAAATGACGTCCTACTGGTAACATCAACACCTCATTTCTGTAACCCACCGGTAATGCAACTTGATGAACATTTGCTTATATTTCATCCAGGTAGAAAGTAATTTATAACAATTTTTGAGAACTTCTTCATTATCCAATTTATTTTGCAGAATTTCAAATACAGAATAATCTGAATAATCTGGATTTTGTTCTTCCCTCGGTGTTGTAACCAGTAACACATTCTTCTTCCCTCTCAAGATTCTGTTTGAACGTATTCACATGTAACACTCTGTGAGACTTCTTCCTATCTGGCACTCATATCAAATAATTCTTCTCACTTCACTCAATTTCCTTTCAATTTGATAAACCCACTCTCCTTTAAAGGTTCACCTACCGCCAACAGCTTATCTGCACTAGAATAATTATGAATCTTTGATCTCTTATCTGCTTCCTGTTTCATCTCATGCTATGCTATTTTTAAACGCTGTCTAACCAATTCACCCACTCTATTTAATCTTGCTATAATATTTGACACATAGTCCAAATATATAGTCATTCAACTGTGAAATCTGACTCAGCAAATTCTCCTCAATTAATTTTTAATTCCAATGGACTGAATTTACTTGATTCATTAGGTACATTCCCAGTTGCAAACAGTACAAATAGAATTCCTTTATCCCAATCCTCTGGATAGTCTTGACTATACACCCTCAACAAGGTCTTTAAAGTTTGATGCCACTATTCTAATGCTTCCACAATTCTGGATGGTATGCAGCGGCTTTGAATTATTTTATTCCTAAGCTAACTGTAACTTCCTTGAATTACTTAGATGTAAAATTTGATGCTTGATCCAATTGTATTTCTGTGGGTAGTCTGAGCTTTGAATTATTTTATTCCTAAGCTAACTGTAACTTCCTTGAATTACTTAGATGTAAAATTTGATGCTTGATCCGATTGTATTTCTGTGGGTAGTCTGAATCTCGTAAAAAAAATAATTTTAGTAACTCTTCCACAATCCTTTTCGCTGTGATACTGCGAAATGTCTGCAAGTCTGAGTATCTGGAAATCTTGTAAACATTACGGTCAACTAATACCGATTCCTGCTTTTTGTTTCTGGTGGGGGTCCTATGCAATCAAATAAGACTCTTGTAAAAGGTTCTTCAAATGGTGGAATAGGTATTAAGGTTGCTGGTTTTATCATCACCTGAGGTTTTACAATTACCTGACACATGTGACACGTCCAGCAAAATTCAACCATAACTTTATGCAGCTCACGCCAATAAAAATGTTTTTTTGTATTTTGGCTTCAGTTGTCCTTATTCCCAAATGACCTCCTACTGAGAACTTGTAATACTCCAAACATCTCCTTTCTGTAACCTACTGGTATTACAGCTTGATTAATTTCTGACCATTTTTCATCTGCGTAACATTCTGGGTTACACCCAGATTTTTCTTCAGTGTATGCTTTTTGATACAAATGCTTTATTTACTAATTTTTCTGTTAGAATTCAGCTCACTTCTCTGAACTAAAAATATCCACTTTGTCCTCCACTTGCTCTTGTTTTCTCTGAACCATTTGATCAAACATAGTTCTGATAATTGAACTTCAACTTCCCTATCTTTACTCTTTAATTTTTTTTTCTCCTGTTTCAGCTCATACCACATGGTCAAGAAAAGTCCCAGGATATACTTCCTGTAACACCTCAGTTGTCTGATTTTCCAGCTGGTTTTTCAACTTTGGTGGGCATCACTCCCACCTGTGACCCAGTTATAGCATTACTGATTATAAACTGTGTTCTATTACTCCAACCATCACTTCGCCACATTTCACCAAACTCTCCAGCCTCATCTTTTATAATGGAACACTACTCTTCTCAGCATGAATTCCACATATTGCCACCTTTTCTGGCAATACTCCTTCTGGATTACATATCTCCTCATTTCTCAGCGTCAAATAGTGACTTTCTCCCATATCTCTTAAAATCTTATTTTTTTCCCCTAGTCCTAGTACACACACAAGTAAATTCTTGAAAGAGATCTGACACTTTCATCTCACCCAAATCCTGAACAGGCTGTACGTTTTTTGCAGCTTTTTAGCTTCCACTGTGCCTTCCTTTACCACTTTTACAAAATCCGCTGGCTTATCATGTTTCCCCATATCCGTTCCCCAGTGCTTTCTTTTCATGTGGCCTACTTTATTACAGTGAAATAATCTGAGCTTTTTTACTTCTCCTTCCGCCTCATGGGTTCCCTTTCTAACCTATGGAAACCTATCCCTGCTATCTTCAATAAGATCACCTTCACACAACCCAAGGATTTCTCTTTTCCACAATTTCTATCCCTCACAGCCTTAAAGTAATGTTGGATTCCAAACTTTGATTTATGAACTAACTCATAATCATTTGCTATTTCAGTTGCTAATCTTGCATCCTTAACTCACTGCTCTTCCACAAGAGTTCTTATTACTTCAGGAAGTGAATTTTTGAACTCCTTCAAAATAACAGTCTTTCTAAGAGCGTCAAAGTTATTTTGTTTGATCCTTTCAAACTCTATGAATGTTAACCAGGTTCCCTAAAGCGTTGTCTGTAGGCTTCTGGCACCAGTTCATATGCACTTAACATAGGCATTTTTCATCTCATCATACTGCCCAGATACCTCCTCTGATTGTGACACAAAAACCTACCAACTTTGCTTGAACCAATAGGATCCAAATGACCAATGGCCATTTCAGTTGTTTAGCCACTTTCTCAAATTAAATGAAAAATGCTTCTTGTATCCTTCTCATCGAACCTTGATAACATTTGGACATATTCAAACAGAACCCCACCAGGCTTTTGGCTATGGGTGGCACATTGGCTCAGTGATGAGCACTGCTGCCTCACAGCGCCAAGGACCTGGGTTCAATTCCAGCCTCGGGTGTCTTTGTGGAGTTTGTACATTTGCCCTGTGTCTGAATGGGGTGCTCTGGTTTCCTCCCACAATCCAAAGATATGCAGATTAGATGAATTGACCATGCTAAATTGCCCAGAGTGTTCAGGGCTGTGTAGGTTAGATGCATTTGTCAGGGATAAATGTAGCGTAATGGGGAATGGTTCTGGGTGGGATGCTCTTTGGAGGGCTGGTGTGGACTTGTTGGGCCAATGGGCCTGTTTCCACACTGTAGGGATTCTATGATTGGATTTGTCCTCATCATTAATCCTGCCTTTTACCTCGACCAGTTTAAGTTGACTTTCACTTTTCAGTTCCACCTTCTAAAGTTCAAAAATGCTCTCTTTTTCCCTTTCTTCTGCTTTTAATTTTAACTCAAACAGTTTCATTTCATTTTCATATTCAAGCTGTTTTAATTTTCTTGCTCTTTGTTCTGCTGCAATTATAGAATAGAGTCACGACACTGTGGAAACAGGCCGCTCGGTCTAACATTGAGCCTCTGAAGAGGATCCCATCTCGACCCATCTCCATAACCTTGCACTTTCCATGGCTAACGCACCTAACCTACACATCACCAGACACTATAGGGTAATTTAGCATGACCAATGCACCCAACTTGCACATCTTTGGATTGTGGGAGGAAACCAGAGCACCTGGAGGAAACCCACATAGAAACAGGGAGAATGTGCAAACTCCTCACAGAGAGTTGCCTGAGGGTGGAATCTCCCTCTCTTTTGCTTTTGCTTCTCTTTCTGTTTCTTTTTGTTCTGCCAGGGCTTTTTTTTTCCTTTTTCTTTTGCCTCTAATTCAAGCTGCTTCATTTGAAATTGAATTTTAGCCATTTCTAATGATTCAATTTCTGGCAATTGTAAGTGATGAGCTATTGCTGCAATTATCTGTCCTCTCCTCATGAGCAAAGGCAACCCTACATTCAGCTGGTCTGCCAATTCTGAAAGCTTTGCCTTACTCATTTTCTCACCCCAAGTGACATCTTCTGCATGGAGTAAACTCTTAGCCAGCGAGACAACATTATTACAAAAGGCACACCTGATTTAAAGCAACTGAATGCAACGCCTGAAAAGAGAACAGCAACACTCACCATTCTTTGAATCCAATAATCGTAAACACAACAAGGAATTGTATATTTTGATCCCGACGAGCCCTAATTTATTTTGGACCAGATCAAACCCTCTCAAAAATATATCAAAGCAACAGCCTGAACCCTAACCTTTATCTTATTGTAAGGCGCTGTGTTCCAAATGTCATTTGATTCATGCACTACTAGAGTTTTTTAAAAACCCAATTTTGAACATACAACATAGAACAGTACAGTGTAGTACAGGCTCTTTGGCCTCGATGTTGCATCGACCTGTGAAACCAATCTGAAGCCCGTCCAACATACACTATTCCATTTTCATCCATATGTCCATCCAATGACCATTTAAATGCCCATAAAGTTGGCGACTCTACTACCGTTGCAGGCAGTGCATTCCACGCCCCAACTACACTCTGAGTAAAGAAACTATCTCTGACATCTGTCCTATATCTATCACCCCACAATTTAAAGCTACATTCCCTTGTGCTAGCCATCCAAGGATAAAAGGCTCTCACTGTCCAACCTATCTAACCCTCTGATTATCCCATATGCCTCAGTTAAGTCACCTCTCAACCTTCTCTCTAATGAAAACAGCCTCAAGTTCCTCAGCCTTTCCTCATAAGACATTCCCTCCATACCAGGCAACATCCTGGTAAATCTCCTCTGTATCCTTGCCTAAGCTTTCAATCCTTCCTATAATGTGGTAACCAGAACTCTATGCAATACTTCAAGTGCGGCCACACCAGAGTATTGTACAGCTGCAGCATGTCCTTGTGGCTCCGAAACTCAATCCCTCTACCAATAAAAGCTAACACACCGTATGCCTTCTTAACAACCCTATCAACCTGAGTATCAACTTTCAGGGATCGATGTATATAGACAATGAAATCTCTCTATTCATCTACACTACCATGAGACTTACCTTTAGCACAGTACTCTTTATTCCAGTTGCTCCTTCCAAAGTGAATCATCTTACACTTTTCCTCATTGAACTCCATTTGCCATCTCTCAGCCTTGCCCTGCAGCATATCTATGTCCCTCTGTAACCTGCAACATCCTTCAGCACTGGCCACAATTCCACCACCCTTAGTGTCATCTGCAAATTTACTAACCCATCTTTCTACGCCCTCATCCAGGTCATTCATAAAAATGATAAACAACAGCGGCCCCAAAACAGATCCTTGCAATACCCCACTAGTAACTGAACTCCAGGATGAACATTTCCCATCAACCACCACCCTCTGTCTTCTTTCAGCTAGCCAATTTCTGATCCAAACTGTTAAATCACCCTCAATCCCACGCCTTTGTATTTTGTGCAATAGCCTACCATGGGGAACCTTATCAAACGTCTTACTGAAATCCATATACAACACATTAACTGCTTTACCCTCATCCACCTGTTTGGTCACCTTCTCAGAAAACTCAATAAGCTTTGTGAGGCATAACCTATCCTTCACAAAACTGTGTTTAGTCTCATTGCCTATATCTCAGTATTCTTGACAACATTGTCTTTTTCCAGTGTGAATACTAACGAAAAATATTCATTTAGTGCCTCCCCATCTCCTCTAACTCCATGCACAATTTCCCATTATTATCCTTGATTGGCCCTAACCTTTCTCTCGTCATTCTTTTATTCCTGATAGACCTATAGAAAGCTTTAGGGTTTGCCTTGATCCTACCTGCCAACGACTTGTCATATCCTCTCCTGGGTCTTCTTAGCTCTCTCTTTAGTTCTTTCCTGGCTAACTTGTAACTCTCAAGCACCCTAACTGAGCCATCACATCTCATCCTAACACAAGCCTTCTTCCTCTTGACAAGAGATTCAACATCTTTAGTAAACCATGGCTCCCATGCTCGACCACTTCCTCCCTGCCTATCAGCTACATACTAATCCAGGCCAGGCAGTAGCTGTTTCTTGAATAAGCTCCAGATTTCAATTGTGCCCCATCCCCTGCAGTTTCCTTCCCATCCTTTGCATTCTTAATTGCATCATAATTGCCTTTGCCCTGCAATAACTCTTACCTTGCAGCATATACCTATTCCTTTCCATCGCAAAAGAAAACATAACCAAATTGTGGTCACAATCGCCAAAGTGCTCACCTACCTCCAAATCTAATACCTGGCCGGGTTCATTACCCAGTACCAAATCCAATGTGGCTTTATCCCTTGTTGGCTTGTCTACATACTGTGCCAGGAAACCCTCCCGCATACATTGGACAAAAACCGACCTATCTAAAGTACTCAAATTATTGTATTTCCAGTCAATATTTGGAATGTTAATGTTATCCATAACAACTACCCTGTTACTTTCGCTTCTATCCAGAATTATCTTTGTGATCCTTTCCTCTACTATGGAAGTATTCAGAGGGCGATAGAAAATAAGGGTCATTTTGGCGATAGTGACCCTCCTAATAAGGGTCACCTTTCCTTTCCTGTATCCATCCTCAGTCCATACTACCTCAGTAGATGAGTCCATGAATGTCCTTTCTGCCACCATTATACTGTCCTTGACTAGCAATGCCACACCTCCCCTTCTTTTGCCATCTTCTCTGCACTTCCTAAAACACCTAAATTCCAGAACTTGCAACTACCATTCCTGTCCCTGCCATATGTCCAAAATGGCCACAACATCGAAGTCCTAGGTACCAACACGTGGTGCAAGTTCATACACCTTATTTCATATGCTCTTGGCGTTGAAGTAGACACACTGCAAACCATTTTCCTGCCTGCTGGTGAACTCTTGTGACCTTGAAACTATATTTCTGACTTCACTGCTCTCAAACTCCTGGACACAGGAACTATAATTTAGGTCCCTATCCTCCTGCTGAATTAGTTTAAACACTCCCAAAGTTCATTAGCAAATACCGCCCCCCCCCCCCCCCCCCCCCCCCAGGATATTGGGACCCCCTTGGTTCAAATGTAAACCATCCTGTTTGTAGTAGATCCACCTACTTTATTCTTACACCACATTTAAAATACAAACAATAAAGTGGAGTTGGCATAACTTTAACTCTGTTGAAATATTTACATTGATATATATAATATACTGCTCATCAACTGTTCCAATTTAGCAATATCCCTTAAATACACCCTTAGCATGGCAATTTAGAGTCAGAGAGTCATTCAGCATGGAAACAGACCTTCTGGTCCAACTCGCTAGTGCCAACCATACAACTAATCTGACCTAGTCCCATTTGCCAGCCTTTGGCCCATATCCCTCTCAGACCTTCCTATTTATATACCTATCCAGATACCTTTTAAATCTTGTAATTGTACCCACCTCCACCACTTCCTCTGGCAGTCTGTTCCACACATGCACCACCCTCCATGTGATAAATTTAACCTCAGGTGTTTTTTAAATCTTTGCCCTCTCAACTTAAATCTATGCCTCCTAGTTTTGGACTCCCCTATCTGAGGAAAAATACTTTGGCTATTAAAGTTATCCAGGCTCCTTATGAATTTACAAATTTCTATAAGGTCACCCCTCAGCTCCGAGAGAAAACCTCCAGAAAAAACAATCTCAGCCTATTTGGCCTCTCTCTATAACTCAGACCCTCCAACTGTGGCAACATCCTTGCAAATAGTTTCTGCACCCACTCAAGTTTAACAACATCCTTTCGATAGAAGGGTGACCAGGATTTTACTCAGTATTCTAAAAGTGGCCTCACCAACATCCTGTACAGCAGCAACACGATGTCCCAACTCCTGTATTCAATGTTCTGAGCAGTGAAGGCAACCCTACCAAAAGACTTCTTCATTACCCTGTCTACGTGCCTCTCCACTTTCAAGACCCTTTGCCTGTTTGATCTCTTAGAACCTTACCATTAACTGTATAAGTCTTGCCTGGTTTGCTTTACTAAAATGCAACACCTTATATTATATAAGTTAAACTCCATCCGCCACTCCTTGACCCATTGACCTATCTGATCAAGGTCACATTGTACTTTGAGATAATCCTCTTCACTGTCTACTCCACCATCTGCAAATGTACTAACCATGCTTCCTTAATTCACATCCAAATCATTTATATAAATGGCAAAAAACAGTGGACCCAGCACCAATCCTTGTGGCACACCACTGTTCACAGACCTCCAGTCCAAAAAGCAACTCTCTGCCATTGTCAGCTACCTTTAAAACAATTATGTATCTAATTGGCTTGCTCCCCTGGATCCCATATGATCTAATCTTACTAACAAGTCTACTGTGCGGAACCTTGTCGAATGCTTTGCTGATATCCTTATAGACAATGCCTATCGCTCTGCCTTCATCAACCTTCTTTGTCATCTCTTCAAAAAATCAATCAAGTTAGCGAGACAACTTAACAAAACAACTTCGGTGTCATGTCCTGTCTTCTCACTCAAGTCCAAGAGAATGAAAAAAATGCAAACATGAATCTAGCAGCAGGGAGAGAATTCAAGCTTTTTGCTGCAACAGGAAGAGATCTGTATCAAGCAGCTTCAACTCCAAATCCCAACTTCAGCAACTGAAAAAAAAACTAAAATCCTGGCTCTCTGTTTGCCTGACTCCACCCACTCATGCTCCTTTTGTTTAATTTTTTTAAAAACCCGAAAGCTATTTAGTCTATTTCCATGGAGATGATACCAGGTTTCAACAGCCCTCTTCAAGAGAAACAGGGCAGAACAAATCTGTCTTAAAGGCATATCTCAAGAATACTTTTCGGCTAACTTTCTTTTGTACTCTAATTTGTCGCCTCTTATTAATCTTTATGTAATTCTTTGCTGTTTTTAATATTCTGTCCATCCTCCTGACCTGCTACCTATCTTTGCACAATTATACATCTTTTTTTTTAACTTTGATACTAACTTTAACTTTTTTAGTTAGCCATGGGTCCATCCTTCGAATTTTGCTTATTTATTGGAATGTATCTATTCTCTGCCTTCTGGAATGTCTCCTTGAATGTTTACCACTGTATCTGTATTGACCTTTCCCTTAACCCAAATTACCAGGTCATTTTGCTAGGTCTACCCTCATAGTTACCCTTGTTAGTAGGCTTGGACCCACACTTCTCTCCCTTAGATTGTATATGAAATTCATTAATACTATGGTCGCTGATATACAGGGGTACTTTTACAATGAAACCAGTAATTAATCCTGTCTTGTTGGCCAAAACCAGGACAAGTGTAGCCTGCCCTTTGGTTGGTGCCATAATATTCTAGAGTCAAGATTAGAGTGGTGCTGGAAAACCACAGCAGATCAGGCAGCATCTGAGGAGCAGGAAAATTGACGTTTCGGGCAAGACCCCTTCATCAGGAATCCTGATGAAGGGTTCCTGCCCAAAATGTTAATTTTCCTGCTCCTCGGATGCTGCCTGACCTGCTGTGCTTTTCCAGCACCACTCTGATCTTGACTCTGATCTCCAGCATCTGCAGTCCTCACTTTCACCATAATATTCTAGTCTAAGAAATTATCCCAAAGTTAAATGAAATCCTCATCTCGAATACTTTTTTCCTTCTAATATTGTCAGTATTTATGGAGGTTAAAATCCTCCATGTATCCTTCTGAAAAGCTCTCAGTAGTTATTCCTTGATACCCTGTCCTGCTATGTGGTTACTGTTGGCAAGTCAATATTTTCTTGCCTTTATCATTCCTCATTTTTTAAATAAATATTTTTATAGAAAAAATAGTTTTTAGGTTTTTTACAAAATTACAAAACTAATACAAAATAGTGTAATCTCTTTACAGTATAGTAGCAATATCGGTATATAAAAAACTAACTACTAATCTACTCTACAGACTATCAAACCACAAAATAAGATATAAAAAGAGAAACTCTATATATTAGCAGAAAAAAAAGAAAAACTACATTATAGTAAATAACTAACAACAAAAAAAGGAGAAAAAGTAAATAAATAAATAAGCATTCAAAGTAAAATTATGTCAAGTCATAACAAAACTGGTATTTATATGGGATTCTTCCCTCCAGGGGCCCCCAAACCGATAGACATAATCCTCATGGCTAAACAAAGGCCGATGCAGCTGCATCGATATAGTTCAGAAGGGCTGCCACGTTCTATAAAACAATTCCGTTTTTTGGTGCACCATGTTGGCAAGGAAGTCTAGAGGGATGTATTCCATAGCAATTCTATGCCAGTTCAAAAATCCAGAACTTTCAGATACCCAGCATGCTAGTATGTTTTTCCTTGCACAAAAGGCGAGGATAGAAAATAATTTCTTCCCATATCTATCTAGAGAGGGAAGGTTGGAAGAGCTCAAAAGGAGAGACACCGGGTCTAACCCAATCTCCATTTCCAATATCTTTGCCAAAGCATTTGCTACACTGTCCCAGTATCTACGAATCATATGACATGTCCACAAACAGTGACTGAGTATCAACTTCTATTTTACATTTAGGACACATTGGAAATTCTCCTGCCTTAAACCTTGCAAGTTTCTCTGGTACTATATCTTCAATTGAATAGCTTGAATCCTATTACAGATAGAGATCTTCCTGGCATTTTCCCAGATGTCCTCCCACATTTCTAAGGGGATTTCCATCCCTAATTCTTGAGTCCAGGTTTTATATAGCCATTCCATGTCCTTCGAAACATTTTACCTCGCGGGTGATCGAGAGTATTGACCGAGGGTGGGCCCATCAGCCGAAGCATTCTCCTTTCTAAATCCGATTTGTAAGGATTGGTCATCATATGGTCTTTTGTACGAAATCTCGTAATTGAAAACATCGAAAGAGATCCTTGCTTGGCAACCCAAACTTCTGACGTAACTGGTCAAAGGACATCATGACCTCCCCATTAAATAAATCTCCCAAACAGGAGATTCCTCTGGACTCCCAAATTTTAAATCCAGCATCAATCAGCCCTGGCTGAAATCCCAGCATTCCCACTTTAGAAGTATAGGGGAAAGTTTTTTTGTAAATTACCCTCACCCTGTCGTATCATCTTCCAAGCTTTGATTGTATTCAGGACAATCGGGCTTTTACAATGAACTGTGATAGTTCTCATCTTATCCATAAACAATAGATTGATGATGGGGCATTTTGATTGGGAAGCCTCAATATCCAGCCAAACTGATTGTGAATCACAAGAGACACAGTCAGTCACATATGATAACAGAGAGCTCAGTTGGTACTTCCTAAAGTCGGAAAATCCAGACCTCCCCTTACTTGTGGGAGCTGTAATTTATCTAATTTGATAAGGGGCCGTCTATGATTCCAAACAAAGGAACCAAGCCAGCCATAAAACTTACGCAGCGCTTGTCTTGGCAACATCAGGGAGAGCATTCTCATGGAGTATAATAAATGTGGGAGGATATTCATCTTAGCCAAAGCTATTCTTCCTAACCAGGATAACTGGAGGTCCTGCCTTATTTTCTCTAATAAATGAATGTAATTAGCTTTATATAGTTGACCAAATTCCAGGGTAATAAAAATCCCTAAATAAAGAAAACCTCCCAGTGACCACCAAAAGGGGAAGTGAGATCCATCCGCGAAGTTGGATATGCTGCTAAGACCCCCTACCAGCATGGCCTCTGATTTCGTGAAATTAATTTTGTATCCTGAAAACACTCCAAATAAATTAACCACTTGAATTAAGCAGGGCACAGATAGTCAATGGATCATTTAAGAAGAGAAGAACATCATCTGCATAAAGGGTAATTTTATGCTTGCCTGATCCTTCCTCCCAGGCCGTTTATACTGGGGTCAGTTCGGATAGCTTCCGCCAGCGGTCCGATCACTGGTGTAAATAGTAGTGGTGAAAGAGGGCATCCTTGACTGCAACCTCTGCTGACACTAAAACTATCCAACTTATGCCATTAGTAATCACTGCTGCTTTAGGGTCATTATATAAAACTTTAGGGGTGGCATGGTGGATCAGTGGTTAGCACTGCTGCCTCACAGCACCAGGGTCCCAGGTTCGATTCCTGCCTAGGGCGACTGTCTGTGTGGAGTTTGCACATTCTCCCCATGTCTACGTGAGTTTCCTCCAGATGCTCCGGTTTCCTCCCACAGTCCAAAGATGTGCAGGTCAGGTGAATTGGCCATGCTAAATTGCCCATAGTGTTAGGTGCATTAGTCAGAGGGATATGGGTCTGGGTGGGTTACTCTTCGGAGGGTCGGTGTGGACTGGTTGGGCCTCAGGGCCTGTTTCCACACTGTACGGAATCTTATCTAAAAAAAACTGTGACCCATTTAGTAAAAACCTCTCCAATACCAAACTGCTCCATAGTATAAAAAAGGTATGGCCATTCTACCCGATCGAATGCTTTCTCTGCATCCAGGGAGACAACTAATCCTGGTATTGCGTTTTGCTGGCAGACTTGTACCATATTTAACACTCTTCTGATATTATTAGTAGATCTGCGACCTTTAACAAACCCTGTGTGATCCTCTTTTATAATAAATGGCAAAGCCTTCTCCAGCCTAATTGCCGGCACTTTGGAGAGAATCCACATTGAATAAGGATATTGGCCTGTATGAGATACAATTGTCTGGGGCTTTCCCTTTCTTGAGGATGAGAGAGATATTTGCTTCTCTCAGGAGGGTGGGAGACCGCCCTGACTAAATGAGTCGTTGTACATGTCTATAAGTGATCTGGCCAACTCGTCTCTAAACTCTTTGTAAAACTCAGCCTGAAATCCATCTGGCCCAGGTGCTTCACCACTCTGGAGTTGCCTCACCGCCTCCTGCACCTCGTGAGTTGTCAGGGGGGCATTCAAAGAAGACAACTCCTCCAAGGTTATGCCTGAAAGATCCAGATTCTTAAAAAAGGACTCCATCCTCCTCGCTCTATCTGCGCAGCCCTCCGACTGGTACAACTCAAAATAAATGTTTCTAAAGCTGAGTTGATCTTCTTAGGATCACGAGTCAAAATACCAGCACTATCTCTAATAGATGTAATGGATTGGGGAGCTTTCTTCTTTCTGACAAGGTATGCTAGATACCTGCCTGGCTTATTGCCGTACTCAAATAATCTCTGCTTTACAAATAGTATCTCCCTCTTTGCTGTTTGAGTAAGAGTGGCATTCCTGAGGGCTGTAATCAGCTGTAATTTAATTATGGACGGCCTATCAGCATACACTGACTCAGCTGCCTTCAGGCGAGCCTCAAGCAGACACTATTGTTCTCCCTTTTTGTCTTTTCCGGGTCGCAGAATGTGAGATAATTAGCCTGGGCGCAGATGCCTTAGCAGTCTCCCACATCACCGATGGGTTGCTGGCCATACCTATATTAATGTCCCAGAAATCTTTAAACTCCTGCAAGAACTGCTGCCTCACAGCGCCAGAGACCCGGGTTCAATTCCCGCCTCAGGCGACTGACTGTGTGGAGTTTGCACGTTCTCCCCGTGTCTGCGTGGGTTTCCTCCGGATGCTCCGGTTTCCTCCCACACTCCAAAGATGTGTAGGTCAGGTGAATTGGCCATGCTAAATTGCCCGTAGTGTTAGGTAAGGGGTAGATGCAGGGGTATGGGTGGGTTACGCTTCGGCGGGGCGGTGTGGACTTGTTGGGCCGAAGGGCCTGTTTCCACACTGTAAGTAATCTAATCTAATCTAATCTAATCTAAAAGTATTCTATGAACTTACTATCCTTCAGTAGGAAAGGGTCCATATGCCAGTGTCAGGGCTCTATCTTATCACCCCCACTAGTCTTAACCTCCATATAGACAGCTGCATGATCAGAAATAGCTATATTCCCTATTTTACAGAAGAGTATTGAATTCAGAAAGGTCGAGGGGACAAAAAACATATCGATTTTGGTATGGCACTTATATAGGTTAGAGTAAAAAGTAAAATCTCTACCCTCAGGGTGAAGACACCTCCACACATCTACCAGTCCCAGCTCCCTATTCAAATCAATCAGCTGCCTAGATCGCAGAGATATGCCTGCAGAGCTCCTAGGTATCCTATCCACCTTGGGATCAATAATACAATTAAACTCTCCCCCTATAATAATGTGACATACCCCAAGAGCCATCAGCCTGGAGAATGTATCTGTTACGAATTTAAAAGCATGTACTGGGGGCAGTATACATTCACAATCCCGTACTCTTCTCTGTATATTCGAGCTTTAAGTATTATAAACTGTCCAGACTCATCTTTTATCTGGCCTAACATTTGGAATGGAAGATTTTTCCGAACAAGAATGGCCACTCCCCTACTTTTCAAGTTGAAGGATGAAAAGAACACCTGTCCAATCCTCCCTGCTGTATCTTCAAGTGCTCCTTATCAGTTAGGTGTGTCTCCTGTAAAATAGCTACATCAACCCTCTCTTTTTTAAGACTTAATAATATCTTTTTCCTTTTTATTGGCAAGTGGCTCCCTTTAACATTCCAGGTGCACCATTTAAACAAATGACTAGCCATGATTGCTCAAGAAAGTCCGAGGTCCCCCGGAGGAAGAACCCCACACAACAGACATTGAGTAAAAACTGAAAACAATTCACGTAAGTTTAAAAAACAACCTTTACAAAACTAGTAAAAGTTACTCCCAAAAAATAATAACATAAAACATAGCTAAGAGGGGACTTTCCCCCTTGTACACAGGGGGCACTCCTACAAGCCAGTAAGCCTGTCATAACTCCTTCCAGCTGGAGCTATGCCCTTGCCCCAGACATCGCAAAATAAAATGAACAAATACCAATGTCTTATAACAAGGAAATTAAAAGTGGGCATCCAGCCCACCCCCTCCATATTATTACCCTAGGCGTTCGTAACAAAGCAGCATCGTGAAAACATATATACAAAATTACAGTCCCAGAAAATATTCAAGGAAAATTTGAAAAAAATTCAAAAACACCCCCCAGCAACCAGATAAGCCAAGTAAATTATAAATAAAAATTAAAAGACAAGCCCCCCCCCCCCCCCCCCCCCAGGAATAGATAAGAAGAAAAAAGGGGGAATGAGGAGACAAAACAGAGGGGTAAAGAAGAAAAATAATTATTCATATAATTCAAGTCCTTCAGTCTATTTAAGAGCATCCAAAAATTCTTTTGCTTTTTCCGGTGAACCGAAGTTATATACAGACCCTCCATGACTGAGGCGAAGCGTTGCTGGGTATCTGAAGGAGTACTGAACATTTAAATCCTTCAAATGCTTCTTTACCTCATCAAATGCCTTCCTCTTATGTACTACAACTGGAGAGAAGTCCTGGAACAGCATTATTTTGGATCCCTTATATACCATGGCTTAGGGATCCTCCCCAAAGCTCTGAAGGCCTCCTGCAATATTTGTCTTTCCCGGTAGTGGTGGAATTGCACTAGGACTGGGCGGGAGCTCTGGTCCGACCTGGGCCTGTGAACAACAACCCGGTGGGCCCACTCAACCCGCACATGGCCCAGTCCTGACTCCAGCTTCAGCAGTTGTGGGAACCTTTGCTCCAAAAAATCCACAAGCTGGCCTTCCTCCACCTGTTCGGGAAGGCCCAGCAACCGAATATTCTTCCGACGACCTCAATTTTCGAGGTAGCCAATCTGTCCTTCCAAGGTCCAGACTCAGCGTTCCAGAGCCCGGATCTGACCCACAGAGGATTCAGCAGCGGTCTTGGAGGCTTCGACTCATTGCTCTGCCCTTCCAACGCGCTGCCAAGTTTCTTGATCTCTCGGTCATGCTTCTGCAGCATGACGTAGATTAACTCCCATCCGGACCGGGTTTCTTCCATTGAAGCATCAATCTTCTCTCGGAGCTTGATAAACTCCGAGATCAGGCTCGCCTCTGCAGGTGAGTCCCCCGGGGCAGCCATGGATGCATCTATTGCTGTGGTGAGGGGGTAGTTGGCAAACTTGGACCTACTGGATCGCCACCATCTTGAATCCCCCATCATTCCTCATTACTACCCAGACTGCTCCCATATTCTGGTTTCCTGAATTTAGGTCAATCGTCTCTATTGTGCTAACATCATCTTTAATTCACTGTACCACTCCTCCACCCTTCCCTAGGGTCGAGTCCTTCCTGAGTGTCACAAACCCTACAATGGTGGCTCAGTGGTTAGCACTGCTGCCACAGCGTCAGGGTCTCAGGTTTGATTCCAGCTTTGAATGACTGTCTGTGTGGAGTTTGCACTTTCTCCTCATGTTTGCGCAGGGTTCCTTCAGATGCTGCAGTTTCCTCCCACAGTCCAAAGATGTGCAGGTTAGGTGAACTGGCCAAACTAAATTGCCCATAGTGTTCAGCAATGTGTAGTTTAGATGAATTAGTCAGGGGAAATGTACAATAATAGATTAGGAGAATGGGTCTGGATGGGATACTCTTCAGAGAGTTAGTGTGGACTTGTTGGGCCGAAGGGGACATTTCCACACTATAGGGATTCTATGATATATAGGTTCCAATCATGGTCATTCTGAACCCACACCTCAGTTATGGCCAATAAATTGTATTTATTTCTCTTAATTTGTACTATAGTTTATCTGTTGTGTTTTGTTTGTTACATGTATTCAAATACAGTGCCTTAAGTTTGTCCTTTTATGATTGTTGCAACCTTTTGTCTAATCTGCTGATATGCTCTTAAATCTGTATTCTCTGTCCCTTCCTGTCCGTGTCTGCTTATCATTTCCCACATTAATCTCTTCCTCTGTTGCCTTTTTCCCACTCTTTGATTCATCACTACTTCCCCAATTTAATTACTATATCCCATTGTTTAGTGTAAAACTCACTCTACTTCCCTCGTTATGCAGTTCATCAGAACAGTGTGAATATGGTTCAAGCATGAATGATCCCATCAGGACAGCTCCCATTTGACCCCAGAATTGGTGCCAGTGCCCCATGAAGCTGAACTCACTTCTCCACACCAGTCTTCCAACTTCATATTCATCTCTCCATGCCTTTTTACCCTCTGCCAATGTGGTTGTGCATCTTGTTCAAATAGTTCTCAGAGATTATTATCATTCAGATTCTTTCTCTGCTTCTTGCCTCATTTATATGCTGTTTGCTATCCTCTGTGCTATGGAGAGAAACAAAGCAGCAACAATTCCCGACATGAAAGTCAAAGCAGGTACCCCCCACTCCGACCTGCCATTTGCGCCTCTGTTCCTTTATATTGGACAGTAATCCCTGAAATCTTAGGGAACTGCTTCACTGGCAGCAACCACCTGCAACCCACATCCATGGAGATTGACATTGGACATGCACCAGCCTCACCATATCATCACGGCACACTTAGAATACAGTCCTCCCCTTAATATTGTATTCTGGAGCATACTAACATCGTACTCCTGCTTCCAAACTGCTTGAACTCAGCAACAGGAACAATTTCATGGATTAGAATGGGGTACATCTCAGGAATCTTAGCCTGTTCTCTTAGTGCCCATTCATTTTGTGCCTACTTGGATATTCACAGCATCTCTGCCTTTCTCACCATCTCACTCAAAACGTAATGACTCACTGGACTTCTGTCTTACCTTGCTGTTTAGTACAAACACAAAACTAGGCAGTTTGTCATAGAACATAGAAGGCCTTTCGGCACTTGATGTTGCGCAGACCTGTGAAAATAATCTGATGCCCATCTAACCTACACCATTCCATTATTATCCATATGTACGTCCAACTCTCTGAGTGAACTACCCTTAATATCTGTCCTAAATCTATCACCCCTCAATTTATAGCTAGATCCCTTTGTGCTAGCCATCACCATCCTTGGAAAAAGGTTCTCCCTGATCACCCTATCTAACCCTCTGATTATCTTATATGTCTCAATTAAGTCACCTCTTCTCTCTAACAAAAACAGCCTCAGTTCACTCAGCCTTTCCTTGTAAGACCTTTCCTCCATACCAGGCAACATCCTAGTAAATCTCTGAACCCTTTCCAAAGCTTCCACATCCTTCCTGTAATGTGATGACCAGAACTGTACGCAATACTCCAGGTGCAGCCTTACCAGTGTCTTGTACAGCTGAAGAATTACCTCGTGGCTCTGAAACTCAATCCCCCTACCAATAAATGCCAACACACCATATGCCTTCTTAACAACCCGATCAATCTGGATGGCAACTTCTAGGGATTTATGCACCAGAACACCGAGATCTCTCTGTTCATCTCCACTGCCAAGAATTTTATCTTTAGCCCAATACTCTGCATTCCTGTTATTTCTTCTGAAGTGAACTACCTCAGACTTTTCCGCATTAAACTCCATTTGCCTCTTATCTATGCCCCTCTGTAACCCACAACATCCTTTGGCACTATCCACAACTCTGTCTACATTAGTGTCATCTGCAATTTACTAACCCATCCTTCGACACCCACATCCAGATCATTTATAAAAATGACAAACAGCAGTGGCCCGAAAACAGATCCTTACAGCACACAACTGGTAACTGAGCTTCAGGATGAACATTTCCCATCAACCACCACTCTCTGTCTTCTTTCAGCTCGCCAATTTCTGATCCAATTCGCTAAATCAATTGAAGGAGATTCGCTAAATCACCTTCAATCCCAAAACTCTGTATTTGTGCAATAGCCTACCGTATGGAACCTTATCAAACACTTTAGTGAAGTCCATATACACCACATCAACCACTTTACCCTCATCCACCGGTTTGGTCACTTTCTCGAAGAACTCTAGAATGTTAGTTAGGCATGATCCATCCTTCACAAAACTCTGTTGACTATCCCTAATCAACTTATTCCTCTCTAGATAATTATAAATTCTATCTCTTATAACCTTTTGCAACACCTTACCCACAACTGGAGTAAGGCTCATTGGTCTATAATTGCCAGGGTTGTCCCGACTCCACTTGTTAAACAAGGGAACAACATTTGCTATCCTCCAGTCTTCTGGCACTACTTCCATCAACAATTACAACATGAAGGTCGAAGCCAAAGGCTCTGCCAATCTCCTCCTTGACTTCCCAGAGAATTCAAGGATAAATCCCCTCCAGCCCAGGGGTCTCGTCTATTTTCAGATCTTCCAAAATTGCTAAAGCTTCCTCCTTGTCAACCTCAATCTCATCTAATCTTGTGGCCTGTATCTCCATATTCTCACTAACATTGCCCTTTTCCAATGTGAGAACTGACAAAATTTATTCATTAAACGCTTCTCCTATGTCCTCAGATTCCACACGATACGTTCCAGTACTATCTTTGATTGGCCCTAATCTTACTCTAGTCATTCATTTATTCCTCATGTACCAATAGAAGACCTCAGGGTTTTCCTTGATCCTATTGGCCAATAACTTCTCATGTCCCCTCCTGGCTCTTCTTCGCCCTCTTTTTAGATCTTTTGTGGGTAACTTATAACTCTCCAGCCCCCTTCACACCTCATTCTCACATAAGCTTTCTTCTTCCTTTTGACAAGAGCTTCAACTTTAGTAAACCACGGCTCCCTCTCTCAACAACTATCTCCCTGCCTGATAGGTACATATTTATCAAGGACCCGCACTAGCTGTTCCTTGAATAAGTTCCACATTTTAAGTGTGTCCATCCCCTGCAGTTTCCTTCCCCATCCTATGCATCCTAAATCTTGCCTAATTGCATCATAATTGCCTTTCCCCTAGTTATACCTCTTTCCCTGTGGTATATACCTATCCCTGCTCATTGCTATTGTAAACATAACCGAATTATGGTCACTATCGCCAAAATGCTCACCTACCTCCAAATCTGGCTGGGTTCATTCCCTGGTACCAAATCCAATATAGCATCACCCCTTGTTGGCCTGTCTACATCCTGTGTCAGAAAACCCTCCTGCACACATTGAACAAAAACTGACCCATCTAAACTACTTGCACTATAGTATTCCCAGTCAATATTAGGGAAATTAAAGTCCCCCATAACAATGTCATGTTTGCAAGCAGTAACCAATCAAGGGGGTGGACATGTTACTGTATGGCAGCATGCAACATCAATGTCATATCTTCAACATGTGCTAGCAGCTCACATCACAAATACACTGCATACGCCTCAACCAAGTGGCAATGTTTCAAAGTCTGAGTGCACCAATCCTCAGTCACGTCAAGAGGGGCTGCCATCAATCAGGTGATAAAGGTGGAGTCAAGTGCATCATCAGATGCTTGATGGTAATGGTAGAGTGGGGGGGGACCTATTGGGGCCTGAGTTTTTATTCATTTATGGGATGAAGGCATCACTGGCTCATTCAGCATTCATTGCTCAACCCTAACTGCCCAGAAGGCACTGAAAGGTCAACTACATTGCTATGAGTGTGGAGTCACATGAAGGCCCAACCAGGTAAGGGCAGAAGTTTCCTTCACTAAAGAGCATTACTGGACCAGATGGGGTTTCCCGACAATCGGTTTATGGCCATCATGAGATTTTTAATTACACTTTTATTAAATTTAATTCAAATTCCATTGTCTGCGATGGTGGGATTCAAACCCGGGTCCCCAGAACATTATTTGTCTCTCTGGATTAACAGTCCAATGATAATACCACTAGGCCCTCACTTCCCTATGGGTCTACACATTGTGTTGTCAGTTTACTCACTGAGCTAATGGGCTTGTTCTCAGACGTTTCATCACCATGCTAGGTAACATCATCAGTGAGCTTCCAGTGAAGCTTCCAGTTCTGTCCTACTTACTATTTATCTGTCTCAGTTTGTTTGTGATAGATGATATCACTTCCAGTTTTGTTTCTGAGAGGTTGGTAAATGGGGTCCAGATTTATATGTTTGTTAATGGAGTTCTATTTGAACGCCAACCCTCTCGGAACTCCTGTGCATGTCTCTGTTTAGCCTGTCCTAGGATGGATGTGTTGTCCCAGTGGAAGTGGTGTCGTCCTTTGTCTGTGTGTAAGGATACCAGTGATAGTGGGTCATGTATCCTGGTGGCTAATTTCCTTCCTGATGTAGTGTTTGTCGCAGTCCTTGCAGGATATTTTGTATATGATGCTCATTCTACTGGTTGTTGGTATGGGTCCTTTAAATTCATCAGGAGCTGTTTCAGTGTGGTGGTAGGTTTGTGTGCTACCATGATGCCTAGGGGCCAGAGTAGCCTGGTGGTCATCTCTGAAATATCTTTGACAGAGCAGTGAGGAGAGAAGGTGAGGTGAAGCGAGGGCTGCCGGGAAGGTAAGGGTTTAATTTATATTTGGGCAGTGGCTAAACCTAAGATACTACACGGTAAAAACAATGATTGCAGATGCTGGAAACCAGATTCTGGATTAGTGGTGCTGGAAGAGCACAGCAGTACAGGCAAAATCCTCCTCGGATACTGCCTGAACTGCTTGCTCTTCCAGCACCACTAATCCAGAACCAAGATGCTACATGTGTAGTATCTCCCTCCCGCACCTCCCCCCCCCCCCCCCCCCCCGCCAATCCCAATCAGAAGAAAAAACTCGGTAAGGTAAAGTTTTTATTTCTTTCTTATCGTCCTTTTTCATATATTTAAGTGCATTGTTTGATTTTGGTTAGTCCATATAAAGCTAAGCTTACAATGGCTGGGGACCTCAGACCCATGGCGTGTGCCTCTTGCTTGATGTGGGAGCTTAGGAACGTGTCTGACACTCCTGACTCTTACACTTGCAAGAAGTATGTCCAGCTGCAGCTCTTGTTTGACCACATGACGGTTCTGGAGCTGTGGATGGACTCACTGTGGAGCATCCGCGATGCTGAGGAGGTCATGGATAGCACGTTTAGTGAACTGGTCACACCCCAGGTTATAATTGCTGAGGGAGACAGTGAATGGGTGACCAAACGGCAGATAAAGAGTAAGAAGGCAGTGCAGGTGTCCCCTGTGGTCATCTCCCTCCAAAACAGCTATACCGTTTTGGATACTGTTGGGGGAGAGGGATCACCTGGGTGAATAGCCAGTTGTCTTGGTGCATATAGGCACCAACGATATAAGAAGAAAATGAGATGAGGTCCCGAAAGAAGAATTCAGGGAGCTAGGAGAGAAGTTAAAAGGGAGGACCTCAAAGGTAGTGATCTCGGGATTACTATCAGTGCCACATGCTAGCCAGCGTAGAAATGAAAAAATAGGCAGGATGAACACGTGGCTTGAGAGATGGTAAAGGAGGGAGGAGTTCAGATTTGTTGGACATTGGGACCGGTTCTGGGGAAGGTGGGACTATTACAAAATGGGCAGTCTACATCTGAACCAGACCGGAACCAATGTCCTTGGGGGAGTTTTTGCTACCGCTGTTGGGGAGGTTTTAAACCAATGTGGCAGAGGACTGGGAACCAGAACAGAAAACAAGTAGGAGACTGGAAGAATCATGAAGATAGCATTAATAAAGAGAAGAGTAGGCAGAGAGCACGTGAGCGCAAAAGAACTCGTGGCCTGAAATGCATCTACTTTAATGCAAGGAGTATAATGGGTAAGGCAGATGAACTGAGGGCTTGGATTGGTGCCTGGGAGTATGACATTATTGCAATCACAGAAACTTGGTTAAAGGAAGGGCATGATGATTGGCAACTAAATGTTCCAGGATATAGTCGCTTCAGACAGGACAGGGAGGGAAGTAAAAGAGGGGGGTGGAGTTGCATTGCTGGTCAGGGCTGATATCACGGCTGTGCTAAAGGAGGACACTATGGAAGTCTTGGGTAATGAGGCATTATGGGTGGAGCTGAGAAATAAGAAGGGTGCAGTCACATTGTTGGGGCTGTATTACAGGCCTCCCAACAGTGAGCGTGAGGTAGAAGAACAAATAGGTAAACAGATCCTGGAAAGATGTAGAGGCAACAGGATGGTGGTGATGGGAGATTTTAATTTATCCAACATTGACTGGGATACACTTAGCGTCAGAGGTCTGGATAGGGTAGAATTTGTAAGAAGCGTCCAGGAGAGTTTTCTAGAGCAGGATGTCAATAGTCTGACGAGGGAAGGTGCTATATTGGACTTGGTACTGGGGAACGAGTCAGGACAGGTGGTAGAAGTTGCGGTGGGGGATTTCTTTGGGAACAGTGACCACAATTCTGTAAGGTTTAGAATACTCGTAGATAAAGAAGAGAGTGGTCCTAAGGGAAGAGTACTAGACTGGGCCAAGGCCAATTATATCAAAATTAGGGAGGAGCTCGGAAATGTGGATTGGGAGCAGCTATTTGAAGGGAGGTCCACATTTGATATGTGGGAGGCTTTCAAAGATAGGTTAAAGATAGTGCAGGATAGGCATGTCCTGTTGAAAACAAAGGATAGGAAAGGTATGATTCATGAACCGTGGATGACAGGAGAAATCATACGACTAGCCAAGAGGAAATGAGAAAGGTACATAAGGTCCAGGCAGTTAAGCACAGAACGGGCCCTGGAGGAATATCGGGAGAGTTGGACAAGTTTTAAACGGGGAATCAAGCGGGCTAAAAGGGGTCATGAAATAGCTTTAGCAAGCAGAATTAAGGAGAATCCCAAAGCATTTTATTCTTATATAAGAAGCAAGTGGGTAACTAGAGAAAGGATTGGTCCACTAAAGGATAAGGAAGGAAGGCTATGTGTGGAACCTGACAGAATGGGTGAGATTCTGAATGATTACTTTGCATCAGTGTTCACTGAGGAGAGGAACATGATGAATGTTGAGATTAGAGATAGAAGTTTGATTAGTCTGGATCACATTGACATAAGTAGGGAAGATGTGTTGGGTAGGCTAGAGGTTATTAAGGTGGACAAATCCCAGGACCGATTGGGATCTATTTCAGGTTACTGAGAAGGCGGGAAAGGAAATATCTGGGGCCCTGACAGATATCTTTGTGGCATCCTTAAATACAGGTGAGGTGCCAGAGGACTGGACGGTTGCTCATGTTGTCCCCCTGTACAAGAAGGGTAGTGGGAATTTCCCGGTAACTACAGACCAGTGAGCCTGATGTCGGTGGTGGGGAAGTTGCTGGAGAGGGTACTGAAGGATAAAATCTATTTATATTCAGAAAAGAATGGGCTTATCAGTGATAGGCAACCTGGTTTTGTGCGGGGGAGATCGCGCCTTACCAATTTAATAGAGCTCTTCGAGGAAGTGACCAAGTTGATAGATGAAGGAACAGCTGTTGATGTCATATACATGGACTTTAGTAAGGCGTTTGATAAGGTTCCCCATTGTAGACTAATGGAGAAAGTGAAGTCACATGGTGTGCAGGGTGTTCTAGCTAGGTGGATAAAGAACTGGTTGAGCAACAGGAGACAGAGAGTAGTAGTTGAAGGGAGTCATTCGAAATGGAGAAAGGTGACCAGTGGTGGTCCACAGGGGTCAGTGTTGGGGCCACTGTTGTTTGTGATATACATAAATGATCTGGAAGAGGGCACTGTTGGTATGATCAGCAAGTTTGCAGATGACACAAAGATTGGTGGAGTAGCAGAAAGCATAAGGGACTGTGAAAGAATACAGGAGTATATAGATAGACTGGAGAGTTGGGCGGAGAAGTGGCAGATAGATTTCAGTCCAGACAAATATGAGGTGATGCATTTAGGCAAGTCTAATTCTAGAGCGAATTATACAATGAACGAAAGAGCCTTGGGAAAAGTTGATGGGCACAGAGATCTGGGAGTGCATGCCCATTGTACCCTGAAGGTTGCTGCACAGGTGGATAGAGTGGTCAAGAAGGCATATAGTATGCTTGCCTTCATTGGATGGGGTATTGAGTATAAGGGCTGGCTGGTCATGTTAAAATTGTACGGGATGTTGGTTCGGCCGCATTTGGAATACTGTGTAAAGTTCTGGTCGCCACATTACCAAAAGAATGTGGATGCTTTGGAGAGGGTGCAGAGAAGGTTTACGAGGATGTTGCCTGGTATGGAAGGTGCTAGCTATGAAGGGAGGTTGAGTAGGTTAGGTTTATTTTCACTAGAAAAAAAGGAGAATGAGGGGGGACCTGATTGAGGTTTACAAAATCATGAAGGGTATAGACAGGGTGGATAGAGACAAGCTTTTTCCCAGGGTGAAGGATTCCATCACAAGAGGTCACGTTTTCAAGGTGAGAGGTGGAAAGTTTAAGTACTTCATACAGAGGGTGGCGGGCGACTGGATTGCGTTGCCAGCAGGGGTGGTAGAGACAGGTACAGTAGATTAAGATGCGTCTGCACAGTTGCATGAGTAGGTGGGGAGCAGAGGTATACAGATGCTTAGGAATTGACTGACAGATTTAGACAGTACATTTGGATCGGCTCAGGCTTGGAGGGCCAAAGGGCCTGTTCCTGGGCTGTAAATTTTCTTTGTTCTTTGTTCTATATGGTAGGGTGACAAGAATCTCCAGGTGTATTGCGTCTTCATGTTTTGGTCCATTGTGCAGGAATTGGCATATTGCACTTATTGGGTAACCGTTGCTCCTAAATGCTTTGTATAGGTGCTTCTCCTCAGCTTCTCATAGTTCCTGGGTGCAGCTCATTTAAATAATGTTCTGATGCAGCTCCATTTGTAGGAGTTGGGATGGTTGCTTATGTAGCTGAGTATCTGGTCAATGTGTGTGGCTTTCCTGTAGATGCTGGTCTGCAGCTCTCCATTGACTTTTCGTTCTACATTGACATCCAAGAAGGGGAGTCAGTTATTGTTCTCTTCCTCTTTGGTGAATTTTATACCAGTGAGAATGTTGTTTATGTGTTCATGGGTTTCTTCTAGTTTGTCACACTCTGTGATGATAGAAGTCTCATCCACATAGTGGACCCAAAGCTTAGGCTGGATCACGGGAAGGATGTTTATTCTAACTTCTGTATAACTGCTTCTGCTGTAAGTCCTGATATTGGTGATCCCAGAGGCATCCCATTGATTTGTCTGTATATCTTGTCGTTTGAATGTAAAGTGGCTTATGATGCACAGATCCAGTAGTTTGAGGATGTTGTCCTTGCTGATGGAGTTGGCACTGTCAGGTGTTTGTATCCCTGTTTGTCTTGCAGTGAGGCCAGTGTTTCTTTGGCTAGGATGATGTTTATTGATGTGAACAGGGCCATCATGTCAAAAGAGACCATGACGTCGTTGTCCTCTATCTTGGCATTTTGATGATGTTAAGGAATTCCTGCAGCACTAGGAGCTGCAAGAAGCTGAGGAGGAACCCCCTACAACATATTCAGGAACAAGGGTTACCTGATAAGCACAGTCCACCGGTTCCTCCACAATAGACCAAAACAAGAAGACACAACATGCCTGGAGACTCTAGTCATCCTACCCTACATCAAAAACATTTCAGAGATGACCGTCAGACTACTTGAGCCCTTAGGCATCATGATAGCCCACAAACTTACCACCACACTAAAACAACTATAGATGAAGTTAAAGGATCCCATACCCACAGCCAGCACAATGAACGTAATATACAGAATACCCTGCAGGGACTGTGACATACATTACATTAGTCAAACCAGCAGGAAGCTAGCCACCAAAAGACATGACCAACTATCACTGGTATCTGTATACACAGATGGAGAGGGACATCAGTTTGATTGGGACAATGTATCCATCCTTGGACAGGCTGAACAAAGACACGTACGGGAATTCCTAGAGGCCTGGCATTTAAACCAGAACTCAATTAACAAACATACAGATCTGGACTCCATTTTCCAACCTCTCAGAAACAGAACTGGAAATGATATCATGCACCACAACAAATTAAGACAGATAAATAGCAAATGGGACAGAACACCAACACTTCACCAGAGGCTCACTGATGAGGTCATCTAGCGTGGTGATGAAACATCTGAGAACAGTGGTCACTCCAACAGATACTTTCATTGATAGAAGCATCTGTGACAGGTAGGTTGATGATGATGACACCAAGTAGATTTTTGGTGTTTTCAGGTACCTCACCAACTTTCAATAACTCAGTCCAGCAGCCATGTTCTTTAGGATTTCATCAACTTGGTAAGTAATTGTGGTGCTAAATCATTCTTGATGATGGGCATTGAGGACACCAACCAAAGACCATTTTGTGCTCTTTCCCACCCTCAATGCATCCTCCAATTGTTTCAACGTGGAGGGCTCATCAGTTGATGGGAGGTGTTAGATTGTAATTAGCAGGCGATTTCCTTGCTCATGTTTGATCTGATTCCATGAGACTTTGTTGCGATCGGAATCAAAATGAAGAACTCCAAAGGCACTTCCTTTCTGATTGTGTATACTACAGAGTCATCGCCTCTGGTGGGCCTGTACTGGTCATGGGACAGAACCTACCCTGATATGGTGATGTCTGGGACATCATCTGTCAGATAAGATTCTGTGAGTTTGGCAATGCTGGTTGTTGCTTGCCTAGTCTGTGAGACAGTTCTCCAAATTTTGGCAAAAGCTCCCAGATATTGGTAAGGAGGACTTTGCAGGGTTGACAGGGCTATGGTTAGCTGGTGTTGTTTCCAGTACCTAGGTTGATGCTGGATGGTCTGTCCAGTTGTACTCTTTTGTTTAGACTTTGTAGCAGTTTTGATACAACTGGAGTGGCTAGCTAGGCTTTTTCAGAAGGCAGTTAAAAATCAACAACATTGCTGTGAGTCTGGAATCATTTTTGACTGTGTAATCAAGTTGTTTTTTGTCTTGTAGCTTTACCATGACACCACTGCCTCCCTGATGACCTCTGTTGCAGGGGTGAGAAAGCTATCATTGAGGCAAGGCTGATGCTTTTGTAACAGCATTTCATTCTGTTGAAATGTAGAAAGCAAAATTCACCTCCGTTGAGCTGGATACAAGAACTGTAGAGAAGCTGATTTCTCCGCGCATTATTTTTGGCTTTGCAAGACTCGGTCCTTGGCTGCAGATGCTGGGAACTGAGGTCATTCACTACCTCATTCCTAATCCACTCTTAGGATATTCCACTCCCCTCCCCATGGGCCCATGACATTTCTTTCCGGCATCAAGCCTCCCGGTGTGACTCTGGTGTGTTCTGTCTGCCCTGGTATTCAAGTTCGAAAAGTGTGGTGCTGGAAAACCACAGCAGGTCAGGCAGCATCCGAGGAGTTGCTGTCATTCCTGATGAACAGCGTTTGCCTGAAGCGCCGACTCTGCTGCTGCTCGGATGCTGCATGAGCTGCTGTGCTTTTCCAGCACCACACTTTCCGATTCTGACTCTCCAGCATCTGCAGTCCTCACTTTCTCCTGGTATTCAATTTCCCTTATATCACAGCAATTGTAGCTTCCTGCAACTGGGTGCAACTTCCCTTTAAGACGATAGACTGCCTTTAAACAGAGAGGTCGAGCCGCAATAGGTGCGCTCAGCTCCGGCTCAGTGCGGGGTAGGCAGGGAGACAGAGAGAGAGGCAGCAGCAAGGGCTCTGATCCACCCGATTTAACCTTGGAACGGACGACGGGGAGGCACATCTGCCTTCCTTGTTTCCTTTCTGTCTGGTTCTGTGATTCATGCAGCACGCAAGCCAATTCCATCAGTAAGGCAGCCCTTTGCCCAAAGTTTGGAGCCTTCTGTGACTTAATCCCTGTCGCAATTACTGTTGGGAATCGAAGACAGAACCGGAAGATCGGAATCACGCCTTGACAGGATTGAAGTCGCTACTTTTTGTGCAGACATCTATTTTTCAATTGAAAAACATTTAATAGACTATAAAATTATGTATAACTAAAATAAATGAAACACAACTCTCTGATAAAACTTAGGAAGCTCCCGCCTTTAGAAAGCACATTCAGACAGCCCGAGCCATGGAAAGTGGGCTGAACAATATCTGAGCTACCCAATTGCCAGGCAGAAATTCCAGTGAGCTGAGTTATAAGTCAAGCTGCTGTCAGCAGTGAGCCAGACACTGAGTTGCTCCCATTCTCTAGTTACCGGCTCCAGTTCCCCAGGGCAGCAACATGAAGTGGAGCTTGCTGCTCGCTGCACTGTTCGGTAAGTTTAGACTGTCATGAACTTTTCACACTTTAATACTTGTGAGTCGAATGCTGCAGTGTCTCCGAGTAGTTCTCTAAGACTTAACATTTAAAAGTATATTTTGTTAAGAGACCTCTTGATGTACAGCGGAGGGATGGGATGTAATGAGGTTTCATTTTTTATTAAAGGGTCAGTGTCTGCCGAGTTGTACCGAGCTGATGTAAACATGGCAGGGATCCAGGGCACACTGCAGTTCAACACCTCCTCCCGAAATATCCAGATCGATTTGGAGGCCGATTGCGAACAGTTTTCCATCTCCCTGCACGAGTTCCCGGTCATGTACGGGAATTCCAGGGACCCCTGTAACGAGTCAAACATCGGCGAGAAAGTGTACAGCTTCATGGCGAACACTACAAACAGCACCGTGATGGAGGCCAGCCTCTTCCAGATCACATCGGACCTGTCCGATCTCTCCGTCACCATCCAGGGCTGTGCCAATGCTTCGAAAGCGTGTGCCACTGTGAGGAAAGTTGGCAGCACCTCGACCTGGCAAGGGAAGTTCTTCTCGTCGGTCGCCGGTCAGGTCTACATCCGCCAGAATGCTGGTGAGAACACATGGAGAATCCTCACCGATCTGATGGCTATTGCAGAGAGCAGCAAAGGAGTGCTGAATGTGACCCTCTACCTGCAAGCAGGGGCAGAGAACTGCTCCCTGGCTCCAGAGACTGGCACATTGCTCGGCACATTTAAAGTGGGCACCCCTTTATCCCCTGTAAAAAGTCGCAGTGATGGTGTCATTTTACCAGACAGGACCCCCAGCCTCTTTCTGTATATGCATAACGGCACTGAATGGTTTTGCACTGAAGTTCAGGAGCTAAGAGCAAAGGAAGTCTGTGCTTCCATAGATATGAAAGGTGTCAAAGGAACTTTCAAGTTTCATCAAGTTTCCCCATTTGATGCCACCAGCTACACTGTATCTCTGAGGAACCTGCGCCAACTGGCTGGCCCCTACCATGTTCACCGTTTCCCAGTGCCCCCACGCCGTATTCCTGGAGATGAGCTTTGTGCGAATGATAATCTAGGAGGGCACTGGAATCCATTTGGGAAGGTTCCTTCTGGGCCACTCTATCCCCAAAATGCAAATGAAACTCATGATCAATATGAAGTAGGGGATTTGAGTAAAAGGCATGGCTTCTTAACTAACCTGAACACATTTGAAAGCACCTTTAAGGACTGGAATCTACCACTGTTTGGGCGAAATAGCATTGTTGGACGTTCTGTTGTTATCCACCACCCCAATTCATCGCGATGGCTGTGCGCTACAATTGAGTACCTCAGTGAAGTCACAACAGCAGTAGCCTTATTTACAAGCCCAGTGTCAGGCAGAATCATTTTTCAACAGCTGAAAAGCAACCCCTATTCGGACTTGTCTATTTTTATGGACCTTTCCTATACCAACTCATCCACTCCAGCAACCACTGGTCACCTTTGGCACGTTCACAAATATCCCATTAGCTCTGAATTGGATTCTGATTCAAATATTTGCTTAAGTACCAAGGAAATTTTTAACCCTTTCGGAGTGGATACTGGTAGTCAGTATGACACAGAGTGCGGCCCAGACAGTCCTTTCAGATGTGAAGCTGGAGACTATGCCAAGAAACATGGAGCACTTGAGCTGACCAGCGACAACAGTGCAGTTTCCAGCAAGCACTTCTTTACTGACTCCACATCAGCACTTTCTGGGCAACTTTCCATTGTTCCTCGATCGGTGGTCCTTTATGAAGCAAATTCCGCAACCTCTTTCTTAGCTTGTGCTAATATAACCTTTCTTCGCCCCATTTCAGTAGAGATTGATTCATGGAGGGGTGTTGATGAAATAAATGTAAATGTGACATTTAAACAAATTTCAGATTTAGACCATACAAAGGTGCAGGTGACTTTAACTGATCTGAATCCTGAGGCAGGACCTTACAGCATCCATACTCTTCCCATCAGAGCTGGTTTGTCTAGCACCGATATTTGTTCTGACTCTAGTGTTGGAGGTCGTTACAACCCGTTCCATGTAAATGAGTCTTTATCTCCTGAGCCATCCAATGGTACAGTTGACCAGTATGCAGTTGGTGATCTCAGTGGGAAATTTGGAACACTGGATAGATGGAACCAAACAACTCAAAAGTACATGGACGGGAACATGCCATTGTTTGGGCCTCACAGCATCATTAGACGTTCACTGGTTATTTACCGTACAAATGGATCACGGTAAGTTTTACAAACATGCTAATTCCTGTTGCCGGAGGCTGCTTGAATGGTATCTATCTTCTCAAAGCCCTTCACACGTGTTTTGTCTTGAGGTTTGCAAAAGTACTCTTTCCCTTTTCTTCAAATCTACTTCTCTCTTCAGAAAGGTGACGCGTGAGAGCAGTTCCATTGGCAGGGAGTTATCCATTACTTGCTGGTTTTTATGTGCAAGTATAGACAGGGAGTGACAGCAACCTCCTGAACAATGGGAGTGTCATAACCCACTCCCGATTTTTACCCAGAATCCATGTGCATACTTTCCATCCAAGATGACTAGGCAGAGATGAGGAAAGGAAGCTAAAGTTGATTGTTTTCCCAGCTTATTTTGGAACTTATGGCTCAACCAAACTGCCACACTGTATTTAGAACATAGAACAGTACAGCACAGTACAGGCCCTTTGGCCCACAATGTTGTGCCGAGCATTTATCTCAATCTATAATCAACCTAACGTATGCAGTTCTTAGATTTCAGAGATCATTCAGGATGTTCTTGATCTGAATATATTTCAAAGTTGAGAAGTTAGATGAAAAAGTACGAGTTTAGCATTCCAGAATTTGAAGCGGATTTATTCGCAAATCCTTCAGCAAGATTGGTTTATGTTTTAGAATGCTAAACTCCTAGCTTTTCATTTTAATATGTTTGAAAAGCGTTCAATTTCTCCTGTGCTGTCTTATCAAGTATGACTTACGTTTCCTCCCCTTATTCTTGTCCCACTACTAAAGCCATGTAAGGAGTCCAGAATTTATCCTTCAAAGGACAAAATGTCTGTGCACATGCAGCAATCCCTTTAAAATGTGAATCCCTGTGCATGGGGAGGTGATGACCTCGAGGTATTATTGCTAGACTATTAACCCAGAGAGCCAGGTAATGTTCGAGGAACCAGTGTTCAAATCCCACCATGGTGAAATCCAATAAAAATCTGCAGTTAATGATTGTGAAGCAGTTGTGTATTGTTGGAAAAATCCATCTAGTTCATGGATGTCCTTTAGAAAAGGAAACATCTTGCCTGGTCTGGCCTGTATGTGACTCTAGACCCACAGTGATGTGTTTGACTTTCAATAGCCCTCTGGGCAATAACTACTGGTCTCACCAGCAATGCCTACATTTTGTAAATGAATTTGAAAAAAATCTCCTGATGGATTATATACTGTAACCACATTGGAAATATTTCTACTTGGTATTTGTTTTGAATCTATGAAGTGTCTTGGAGCATTTACTGTGTTTAATGTATTAAATAATCTATGTTGTAGTTGCACTTCCTGTATTCCACCTTCAATACGAAACTGTTTTGATGATTTGAGTGAGGAGGGAAAGTTGTCATGAGGTAATTTGCACCAATTTTAAGGCTGGGTTCACCTAAATGGATTCTGAAATTACAGTTTTCAAGGCTACTCCCATTGTAGGTTGTAAATGTACCCACTAATAACAATGTAAGTACTGACTGTCAGGTGAAGATTCCTACACTAACCAATTGCCATCAATGGGTTAGTGTGGTCTGTACTTTGTAACTCTTTTAAAGTATTTGCTAATTGTGTTACCAGCTACTAACTTTCTCAATGGGCAGAGATGTGAAAGCAGACAGAAACTAAAGCAGATTGAGAAAGTCAGGGAACTGGCAGACAGTCAAGATCTTGCGCAGCAGTGTGTGAATGTATTGTACAACACAATGCTTTTCACCTAGTATTTAAGATATGCTATGGGTAAAATGCTAGCCATTCCTTCAGTGTAAAGGTTGTTGGAAACATTTGTTTTGAGGTTACTACCTGGGATCCTGATTAAATTCTGACACTATAAAATACAAAGGCATTTGTTGGTTGAGGTTAGATGATCATGTTTCCGTTTTCTGGAAAATAGAGACTATTATTTAAGCTCGGAAATCCATACGATACTGCAGTTCCAGGACAGCTGGTAATAAATTATTTAGAAAGATTTTCTTCAATACAGGTAAATCAGTTGCTATAAATAACATTTTTAATAATGCTGTTTCAGGCATTGTATTTATTGTCTCATGTCTCAAGAAGACATGATTTTATATAAAGAGACAAAATAATATCGAAAAGTGAAGCTCCTGATAAAGCTCAGCAGGTGTGGCAGCCTCTGTGAAGAGAAATCAAAGCTAACATTTTGGGTCCGGTGACTCTTCCTCGGAACTGATAGCAGCTAGGAAAATGTTGATAGGGTGGTGGGAGGGGTAAGGAGTAAAAGGTAGGGAGAGAGCCCAAAGAGAGAGAAGAACAGTTGGATAGACAAAGGAGCCAATAATGATCTGGCTGGGAGGGTGAATAGTTGTTAATGGAAACTGTTAGTGGCTAACAATAGATATTGTCTGCCATTACACACTATGTGATGATAAGGCCTGATGTGTGTGGTAGGGGGCTAGGACATTGGGGAGTTCAGGCCCTAAAATTATTGAACTCCATTTTGAGTCCATAGGCCTGCAGCATCCCCAAGGGGAAAATGAGATGCTGTTGTTCCAGCTTGCGCTGAACTTTGTTGGATCACTGCAGCAAGCCTGAGACTGATGGCCTGAGAACAAGGTGGGGTGTTAAAGTGACAGGCAACTGGAAGCTCAGGGTCGTTCTTTTTGCTGGCAGAATGTAGGTATTCTGTGAAGTGATCACACAATCAATGCTTCATTTCCCTAACCACATTGGGAGCAGTGAGTGCAGTCAACTAGATTGTGGGAAGAGTCAAAAGTGTGACACTGGAAAAGCACAGCAGGTCAGGCAGCATTCGAGGAGCAGGAAAATTGATGTTTCGAGCATAAGCTCTTCTTCAGGAATGTCCTGATCAGGACTGTAGGAACTGCAGGTAAAGTGCTACTTCACCTGGAAGGTGTGTTTAGGCCCTTTGGAGGGAGGAGGTAAATGGGCAAGTGCTCTTGGGCAGTTGCGGGGGAAGGTGCCATGGGGCTGTGGAGAGGAGTGGTGTTTGGAGTGAAGGAAGAGCACACCAGGGTGTCCTGGAGGGACCAGTCCCTGTGGAAGTCAGACAAGGGATGTGAGAGGAATATGTGTCTGATGGTGGCATCTCACTGGAGGTGGTGAAAGTTGCTGCTGAGCCTATGGATGTGGATGCTTCTGGGATGGTAGGTAAGGGCAAGAGGAACTCTATCGCTATTCCGCAAGTGAAGGTGGGAGGAAGTGAGGGCGGAAGTGCAGGAGATGAGTCAAACCCGGTTGAGGCCCCTGTGGACAATAGTGCTGGGAATAGTCAGTTGTGGAAGAAGGTGGAAATTTCGGAGGCTCCCTTTGTCAAAGTTGGCTTCATCGAAACATATGAGATGGAGGAACTAGGAGAATGGAATGGAGTCTTTACAGGGAACAGGATCTAAATTCCCCTATGTCCTCGCCCCCTACCAGGCCTTGTTATCATGTAGCATGTCATTATGCACCTATTGTTAGCCACCAACAGTCTCCATTAACAGCTATTCATCCTCCCAGTCAGATTGTTATCAACTCCTTTGTCTATCCAACTGTTCTTCTCTCTCTTTGCGTTCTATCCATACCTATTGTTTACTCCTTACCCCTTCACTCCACTCTATCTTCTGCATATAAACTGGCGTTTCCCCAGCTAGCATCAGTTCTGGGGAAGGGTCACCAGACCCAAAGTGTTAACTTTGATTTCTCTGCACAGATGCTGCCAGACCTGCTAAGCTTTTCCAGCAACTTCTGTTTTTGTTTCTGATTTACGGCATCCACAGTTCTTTCAGTTTTTAAAATATTATTCAAATTTAGAAGTGAAGCTTTTTGGGAACCTAGATTGCTCAGTAATGCCCAATTGGGTTCTCCCAGGACCACTCAGCTCTTGACTTAATTACAGCATTGGTGTAAACATGGGCAATAGGAGCTGAAATCCATAGGGAAGGTGAGCATCACCGCCCTTCACATCAAAACAGCATTTGAATGAATTTGGAATAAAAGAGCCCACACAGTGGGTGGGGGCTGCTTTGCAGTGGGGAGGAGGATGCAGGAGAATGTGAATGGGAATGTTGCTCTCTGCTAGTTGAAGTGCTTGTAGGCAGCAACACCTAGATATTATCCAAGCTTGGGTTGATAAGTGACAAGTAACATTTGGGACAACAAATGTGACAATGACCACTTCACACAAAAGCAAATCTCAACATCTCACTTCTTTCAATAGCATTGCTGTCATGTAAATTTAAAAATTATTCATTCAGAGCTCTTGGGCTTCATTTACTGGGCCAACATTCATTGTCAATCCCTAATTGCTTTCGAGAAGGTGGTGGTGAGCTGCTTTCTTGAACCACTGCAGTCTGTTTGGTGCTGCTGTTAATGAGGGAATTCCGGGATTTTGACCCAGAGACACTGAAGGAATGGGAATCTATTTCCAAGTCAGGATGATGAGAAGCTTGCGGCTGTAGTGTTCTCATGCATCAGCTGCCCTTGTCATTCTCAATGGTAGAGATTGTGGGTTTGGAGGGTGCTGTCTAAGGAGTATTGATGGATTTCTGCATAGTGTCAAAATGGTAGCACTGGTTCTGTGCATTCTGCATGCACGTAATAAAGACGATGGCGATTTTGTTCACTGGCTTTGTTTCTTTGTACACCTGACATGCACTAATCATGGACTTGGATGCAACCAGATCAGATGTGCTCTTGGATACCTGTTGTATAAACATTATCACAAATTGACTCCCACATGCCAACTGTGAAATGAGTACCTTTCGGCAACTCAACTTGTACTAAAATGAGGATAAACTATAAGACATGTTGATTAAACTTGGCATGTATTTGAACTGTTTTGAAATGACGGGTTTAACGTGGAATTGTTTTCTTCGTAGTGAACTTTAAAAAAGGGACTTTAAAATCCAGCTCACTGTGGCACTGCAGACTAACTCCCAGTGAACATGGTTGCAGCACCTGAGCTTCCTTCTTTTGTGAAAAATGCTCGGAGTGAAAATCCATGTGAAATTACCACTTCTGGAAAAACTAGACCATTATATTCAGAATAGTTGAATTTATTAACGCGCAAAATGGCTGTGTGGCATAAATAAGGGGCTGTTGTTAGTCTCGTGACAATGTTATTTCAATTGCATGTTTTGATTCAGAGAAAACCTGGTTTGCATGAGGAAGCTTATTATTTTTGCTATGAACGCAAGTTTAAATGCTGGGGGAACACCTGAATTATAACATTATCATTGAGGGAATTAATAAAGTGAATTTCACATGAACGTTTTATTTTTCTCCTTCTATTTGCAGTGAAGTCTTGCTCCATCTTTTTATTTTTTGCCTTGCTAAAAACTTGATGATGCTTCTGCCTCTGGGTTCTCTACTCACATGTCTGCTCTCAGTGCTCAGCTATACTTCTTTCACCAGAAGAAGGATAATCATACCTCATTAAACAGTTGAAATGCAGAGTATCACTGTTTTATATTTTCCCATTTTTGCTCATTTGTCATTCCCAATGCCTCTCCACAGTTTCGTTTTGGGTGCTGGAATCTTCAGCCACAGTGAATGAATTCTCTTGTTGTACTCCAAGACAAAATAACTCCAATGGGAAGACTGCCTTATTTTGGGATTCTAAAATCAATTTATGTCTACACCAGAACTGCACTCTAATCGTAGACTAGACGCAGTATATGAAGACAATTGTGATAAAATAAATTCTAATCAATGGATGACAATAGGAAACAGCACTATATTGTGACACACCTAACAGCTGGAAAGGAAAACTTTTAAGGATTATTGGGTGCAGGAAAAACCTGAGGCAACCTCGTTAAAAATTCTTTGACAAGAGGCTCCCAGGCAAGAGATTTAGCAGCTGCAGCACCAAGGGTGTTAATATTAAGCCTTACCCAATTAAGGTTTTTTTTTCTTGGCCACCTGCCACAAAGCTCATGGTAGTATTAGCTCCCTGGTCGTATTGCATACAGAATTCTTTTGTAAACCCTCTCATTTTCATACTTGTGAGTTCATAGCAATGTAATTTAATCTTTATTTGCCCTGTCACAGATGTCTACTTACCTCTTTACACTTGATAAGGAGGGGAAATAAGATTCAATACTGATGGTCTCAATTCAAGCAAATTTCCTGTGCTAGCCAGAATAAACTAAAACAGATGAACAGGTACCAATAGACAACCACTGTTAAGTAGCTCAGTCTGCACGCGCGAGACGTCCAGTTACTCTGCTCGGACTGAATCAGAAGTTGCAATTTTCTGTTCCGGAAGGTAGGAGGAAAGCCTAGTTGTAGCTGGAAAGAGTTCAGTCGATTATCAGAGACAGCATGTGTGCTCCTCTTGGTCCTACAATTCTCTAGAAACATCTGCCTGTGACAATTTATGTCCTTTCTCCAATGGTCTCTTTATTTTTATAATCTGCTGAAGTATCATTCAGTTGCAGTTTTAAATAGTATTGGGGGTTTCAGATTTTTGAATGAATTTCTGGATGAACTCGCTGCTGCGTTGGAGCATTAGGGCCTTGGTGCAACTTTGCCCAGGAGCTGCACACCACTGAGTATAACTGGCATAGTGTGTGTTAAGTTAGAACACACTGGAAGAACTTCAAAAATCTAACAGAAAACTCACGCACATGGCTATAAACAAGTTATTCCTTCCCAAGTGTAACTAAGCCATAGCTTGGTATATCCATGGTGACCATATATACCAGTATTTAGCACTGATGGATTGTTAGTGGTGCTACTTTGATTTATAAGCCTGAAGACATTTCTCGACTTTTCCTTCCCCTTGACTAATCGATGCATGAGCCCAAATTCAGTGTAGCATCACACTACATACCAAAAGGCTTGCAAGATTGATGGCTGACAGCAGCCCAGTAGACACGATTAATACATTGTTTTGAAAAATATTTGATCAGGTGCCTCTCAAAGGGCTACTCCACAACATCTTATGAAATCACTTGTTTTGTAACCATTACCGATGTCTATTCCAGAAATTGCATCATTCACTTCACCGTCTCTCCTGCTTTCAAGACAAAATAATAGTTTGATGCCATTAACATTCTATTAATGTTAACCTTCCCATCTAGCTTCAGATGTTCCTGTCTTCCCTTGTTTTAATTATTTGTTATCAGCTCAATACAATTGCAGTAATAGTGTCAGCGAAATTCATTAGTGCAATTACTATGCGAACATTATAACAACGCACAACTTTACAGGATTGCAGTGGTGTCCTTTCTGTTCCCGAAATAAACCAATCATGTTGAGGAAAGACACAACACTAACTGACTCAAAATTTGGTTTCTAGACTGTTTGCTATTCATTCCTGGATTGAGGATCACTGGTAAAGCTAGCGTTTATTATACATTCCTTTTCACTTGCACTCTATAGTTTATGTGATTAGGAATGTTGAAATAATCTATGGCCTAAACCACAATTACACTTTTAAAAATTATATTATACAAATGTTCCAGTTGGGAGAAACAGAAAATTATTCCACTAACAGTTTGATATAGAAACTAATGCCGCCTTTATTCGTGACATTTACACTGGGCATAAGTTCTGAGGGCTGCTATATTGTGTGTGTGTGTGTCTGCCAGTGTCTGTGTGTGTTCTGTCTCTTCCAACAGTTTTTGCCAGTACTTCTTGGGTCTTGAGCAACTAGCAGCAACATCTGTTGGAGATTTGTGTAATTCCATCTGTTAGACAGTGAATACATTTTAACAATTTCAAAATAATGCTATCGTGGTGCTAAGGCAGTTGTATTGCTTTGGTTCAAATGTAAATGTTCCCCTTTTTGAAATTGCCACTAATTATTTTGCACGTTTAGTAAATAGCAAAAACCAAAAGTGACTATTGATACCAGCAACACACGCTGTGACACAGTTTTTATCATTTTTCTTGGACTATTCCACCTTGCTGTTTCTATCCATTTGATTTGCCTTTATGATAAATGTGAATCAATTTTGTGAGGACGACTGTAGCTCTGATATTAGAGATTAAATCAGCAGACTTCAACATCTTACATTCCCAGAAATCTTCAGAATTAAATCTTCAATCATTCTTAATGAGGACTGTTTGCTGGCTATGTTTTTTAAAAAACTAACTGCTATAGTTACGTTTTGTCATATTACCTGACGGTTACTGGGGACCTATCAAATAAGGCAATTTAAATCATAGTGATTAGATCTTGAGTTTTGCAGTTCCATCCAAAACCAACGTTATCTCTAAAGATACAGGAGACAGGCAGAGCAGGCAAAGGCTAGCTGAGGAAAGAAGGTGGTATTATGCCTTGTTCCTCAGAGGAATCCCTGGGAATTGACCTAGGACACGTGGAATTGGATTCGCTATCAAACACAAACTCACTAACTGGATCTTAGACCTCTCTTAGCATCAACAACCGCCTCACGACTCTCCTTCTACAGCAGCAGGGAGCAGTTATGAGTGCCGATGCTCCAACCCTGGAGAGCATACTCCCCAACAGAAAACTTTCCTCCTGGAGATTTCAAGGCCAGGATTGAAAAGGACAGCCAACTCTGGAATGGAAAAGTCTGAGTCAGGAATTGCAGCTCACTAGCTCACCAAATGTGCAGAACACCAGTTGGTCATCACCAACATGCTGTTCCACCAAAAATACAAGTTCAAGACTTCTTGGAGTGATCTGCGCACAGAGCACTGGAGCATGTGATTGACTACTTCATTGTTTGATCCCAAGCACAAAAGGATGTCCTCATCCCCAAAGTCCTTATTACCTCATGACCAGTGCAGATGACTGTAGGACAGATCATGGGCTTATTTGCTTTTCTATGTCCATCAAATGCCAACAGAAGTAGCTGAAGATGAAGAAGCAGTTCAGGATAAAGCTTCACATTAAGCAGCTTGAACAGCCATGCAGACTTAGGAACTTCGAACAATGTCTTCACCTAAATCTCCAAAGTGTGCATTTTAATGAAGTGGAGAAAATCTGGAAAGAGGTGAAAGCAGCCTTCATTTCATGGTATGAAGAAACCATTGGGAAAAGACCAGGAAAGACCAAACCTGTTTCAATGAGAACAACCACATCATCTAAACTCTCGACAAGAAGAGGAAAGTTCTTCATGCATGGCAACACAACCTCACCAGTGAGGCAAACAGGAGAACTCCTCAATCAGAGTTCCAGGGAAGAACGAGGGAAGTCGAGAACCAATGGAAGACTGAGAAAATGAGCTGCACCCGGAATTTTTTCAGTAATATAGGGACACAACACCCATGCCCTCAAACCAATGTGGAATAAGGATAGAACCCTTCAGAAAGTCAGAGAAAACATCAGCCTTCAATGGAAAGATCACTTTGTATTGTGGTTTAGGAATTCTTCAGTCGTTGAAGATTTGTGTTAGGAAATTCCCCAACACCTCATCAAAGATGATCTTGACACACACCTTGTGTGGCAGAAATTGAAGCCTCCATTAGACACACACGGAATGGAAAAGCTGCAGGAGTACCATATCACAGAATCCCTACAGCATGGAATCAAGGCATTCTGCCCAGCAAGTCTACACCGAACCTTCAAAAAGGATACCAGCCTGACCCATACCCTATTGCTATAGCCCTGCATTTTCCTGTGGCTAATGCACCAAACCCACACATCCCTGAACGCTGTGGGTAGTTTAGCATGGCCTGTTTACATAACTTGCACATTTTTGGACTGTGAAAGGAAACTGGAGCAGCTGATAGAGACCCACGCAGGCACTGGGAGAACGTGCAAACTCCACACAGTCAGTCACCTGAGGATGGTATCGAATCAGAGTTCCTGACACTGAGGTAGCAGTGCTAACTAATGAGCCACTGTGCCACACTATGGTAGAGCTTACCCATCACTTCCATCAACTGTTGCTGAAAGTCTGGGGCAAAGAAGAAATCCCTACTGATCTCTGGGATTCTACCATCGCCATTATCTTCAAGGAAGGACACCAAGTGGACTGTGGGAACTACTGAGGTACTCCACATCACTGCGAAGCTCATGACCAAAATCCTCACTAGGCACCTTCTCTCACATAGAAAATCCTTCTTGAAAGCCAAAGTGGCTTTTGACCAAGCCATAGAATTGTAGACAGGATTTTCACTGCTCAGCAACACCTTGAGAAATGCCAGGGGCAACACTCAACCACAGTACATGGCCTTTGTCGATCTGACCGAAGCTCATGATCTGGAATCTGAGCTTCAAACACTGCGGCACATCCGGGAGGGGGAGAGTTACCTGGACGCTTTGTTTCAGGAGGCAGTCACACCTGGGAGATTAAGTAATTCACATTCAGCTAGTGACCAGGGACATCAGAGTGTGACTGTAAGTGAGGCAGGTAGGGGGAACCTGAGTTCAGGAGTGGAGGAGCCTCAACCCTTGACCTTGACCAACAGGTACGAGATTCTTGCTCCCTGTTCAGATGAGGAAAAGGGCTCTGGACAGGATGAGCCAACTGACCAAGGCACCATGGTGCAGAAGGCCATTCAAGAGGGGGGAGTTAATAGACAAGTAGTGGTTATAGGGGATTCTATAATGAGGGGGACAGATAGTATCCTTTGCAAGCTGGATCGGGAGTCTCGCATGGTGTGTTGTCTGCCCGGTGCCAGGGTGCGGGACACCTCCGATCGGCTTGAAATAATATTGGAGTGGGAGGGGGAGGATCCAGTTGTTGTGGTCCACATTGGTACTAACAACATAGGCAAAGCTAGGGTGGAGGACCTGTTTGGGGATTACGAAGCATTGGCAGGAAATTGAAGCACAGGTCCTCAAGGGTCATAATCTCCGGATTACTGCCCGAGCCACGTGCCAATTGGCATAGGGACAAGAAAATTAGGCAAGTAAACACGTGGCTAAGGGATTGGTGTGGGAAAGAGGGATTCCACTTCATGGGGCATTGGCATCAGATTTGGAACAGGGGGGATCTGTACCGTTGGGACGGTCTCCACCTGAACCAATCAGGTACCAATGTTCTAGCGAAGAAGATAAATAGGGTGGTCAGTAGGACTTTAAACTTCTGAGTTGGGGGGAAGGGAAAGTGAAAGCAACAGGGAGTATGGAGTTAAGTGGAAAGATAAGCAGCAGGATAGCATGTGTCCAGGCGGATTTAAAATTGAGGCAGACTGGGAATGCAGAAAAAAGGAAGGATAACTTAGGACATTTTATGACTTCCAAGATCTCTAATGATAAGAAAGTTAGCATTCAGGCACTTTACCTGAACGCTCGTAGCATTCGTAACAAAGCAGATGAATTAAAGGCATAGATCATAGTGAATGATTATGATGTGGTAGGCATCACAGAGACTTGGTTACAGGGGGGTCAGGACTGGCAGTTAAACCTCCAAGGATTTTCAACTTATCGAAAATACAGGGAGGTCAGCAGAGGGGGTGGGGTTGCCTTGTTAGTTAAGAACAAAATTAAATCTATGACACTGAATGACATAGCGTCAGATGATGTGGAGTCTGTGTGGGTGGAATTGAGGAACCACAAAGGCAAAAAAACCAAAGTGGGAGTTATGTACAGACCTCCTAACAGTGGTCAGGACCAGGGGCACAACATGTACCAGGAAATAGAGAAGGCATGTCAGAAAGGCAAGGTCACAGTGATCATGGGAGACTTCAATATGCAGGTGGACTGGGTAAATAATGTTGCCAGTGGATCCAAATAAAGGGAATTCATGGAATGCTTACAGGATGGCTTTTTGGAACAGCTTGTCATGGAGCCCACAAGGGAGCAGGCTATTCTGGACCTAGTGCTTTGCAATGAACCAGACTTTATAAAAGATCTTAAAGTAAGGGAACCCTTAGGAAGCAGCGATCATAATATGGTAGAGTTCAGTCTGGAGTTTGAAAGAGAGAAGGCAAAATCAGATGTAATGGTGTTACAGTTAAATAAAGGTAATTATGAGGGCATGAGAGAGGAACTGACAAAAATAGACTGGAAGCAGAGGCTAGCGGGGAAGACAGTAGAGCAAAAATGGCAGGAGTTTGTGGGTATAATTAAGGACACTGTACAGAGGTTCATCCCAAGAAAAGAAAGATTATCCAGGGAGGGATTAGATAGCCATGGCTGACAAAGGAAGTCAGGAAATGTATTAAAGAAAAAGAGAGATCTTATAAAGTGGCCAAGAGCAGTGGGAAATCAGAAGATTGGGAAGGCTACAAAAACAGAGGATAACAAAGAGAGTAATAAGAAAGGAGGGGATCAAATATGAAGGTAGGCTAGCCAGTAATATTAGAAATGATAGTAAAAGTTTCTTTCAATACATAAGAAACAAACGACAGGCAAAAGTAGACATTGAGCCACTTCAAACTGATGCTGGAAGCCTAGTGATGGGAGATAAGGAAATAGCAGTAAAACTTAACAAGTACTTTGTGTCAGTTTTCACAGTGGAAGACATGAGTAGTATCCCAACAATTAAAGGGAGTCAGGGGACTGAGTTGAGTATGGTTGCCATTACAAAAGAAATAGTGCTAGAAAAGCTAAAAAGTCTGAAAGTTGATAAATCTCCTGGCCCCGATGGGCTACATCCTAGAGTTCTGAGAGAGGTGGCTGAGGAAATAGCGGAGGCATTGGTTGAGACCCTTCAAGAGTCACTGGAGTCAGGGAAAGTCCCGGATAATTGGAAGATCGCTATTGTAACCCCCTTGTTCAAGAAAGGATCAAGACAAAAGATGGAAAATTATAGGCCAATTAGCCTATCCTGGGTTGTTGGTAAAATTCTAGAATCCATCATTAAGGATGAGGTTTCTAAATTCTTAGAAGAGCAGAGTCTGATTAGAACTAGTCAACATGGATTTAGTAAGGGGAGGTCATGCCTGACAAACCTGTTGGAATTCTTTGAAGAGGTGACAAGTAGGTTAGACCAGGGAAACCCAGTGGATGTGGTCTACCTAGACTTCCAAAAGGCCTTTGATAAGGAGCCACACGGGAGGCTGCTGAGCAAGGTGAGGGCCCATGGTGTTCGAGGTGAGCTAGTGGTATGGATTGAGGATTGGCTGTCTGACAGAAGGCAGAGAGTTGGGATAAAAGATTCTTTTTCGGAATGGCAGCTGGTGACGAGCAGTGTCCCGCAGGGTTCAGTGTTGGGGCCACAGCTTTTCGCATTATATATTAATGATCTGGATGAAGGGACTGGGGACATTCTAGTGAAGTTTGCAGATGATACGAAGTTAGGTGGACAGGCAGGTAGTACTGAGGAAGTGGGGAGGCTACAGAAGGATCTAGACAGTTTGGGAGAGTGGTCCAAGAAATGGCTGATGGAATTCAACGTGACCAAATGCGAGGTCTTGCACTTTGGCAAAAAGAATAAAAGCATAGACTACTTTCTAAACGGTGAGAAAATTTGTAAAGCCAAAGTACAAAGGGATCTGGGAGTGTTAGTCGAGGATTCTCTAAAGGTAAACATGCAGATTGAGTCTGTGATTAAGAAAGCGAATGCAATGTTGTCACTTATCTCAAGAGGGTTGGAATATAAAAGCACCGTTGTGCTACTGAGACTTTATACAGCTCTGGTTAGGCCCCATTTGGAGTACTGTGTCCAGTTTTGGTCCCCACACCTCAGGAAGGACATACTAGCAGTGGAACGTGTCCAGCGGAGATTCACACAGATGATCCCTGGAATGGTTGGTCTAACATATGAGGAACGGCTGAGGATCCTGGGATTGTATTCATTGGAGTTTAGAAGATTAAGGGGAGACTTAATAGAGACGTACAAGATAATACATGGCTTGGAAAGGGTGGACGCTAGGAAATTGTTTCCGTTAGATGATTAGAATTAGAGGGGGTAAATTCAGAACAGAAATGCGGAGACATTTCTTCAGCCAGAGAGTGGTGGGCCTGTGGAATTCATTGCCGTAGAGTGCAGTGCAGGCCGGGACGCTAAATGTCTTTAAGGCAGAGATTGATAGATTCTTGTTGTCTCGAGGAATTAAGGGCTACAGGGAGAATGCGGGTAAGTGGAGTTGAAATGCCCATCAGCCATGATTGAATTGCGGAGTGGACTCAATGGGCTGAATGGCCTTACTTCCACTCCTATGTCTTATGGTCTTATGGTCTTATGGCTTTGGACTCAGTCAATCAGGAAGTGCTGTGGAAAACCCAGTCAAAGGCTGACTCTCCTCCACTCCAAGCTGTTGGTTATAATCCTCACCGATGGTAATATGACAGAATCCTTTTGAAGTTAAGACAGGGGTCAAGCAGGATGTGTCATCAGGCCGCCTCCCCTCCCACCCGCTTTCTCCATCTTCATCACCACCATTCTTCTTGTTGTCAAACACAAGCTTCCGAGTGGCGTGGACAGGATGGACATAACTTTTCAACCTTCACTGGTTGGAATCCAAGATGAAAACAACACTGACCTTGCTGGTGGAACGTCAGTACAGTCAGGTTCTGTTACAACGTGCATTTAGAGTCATAGAGTCATAGAGGTGTACAGCACGGAAACAGACCCATCAGTCCAACCCGTCCATACCAACCAGATATCCCAACCCAATCTAGTCCCACCTGACAGCACCCGGCCCATATTCCTCCAAAACCTTCCTATTCATATACCCATCCAGATTTCTTTAAAATGTTGCAATTGTACCAGCCTCCATCACTTCCTCTGGCAACTCATTCCATACTCGTACCACCCTCTGCGTGAAAAGTTTGCCCCTTAGGTCTCTTTTATATCTTTCCCCTTTCACCCTAAACCTATACCCTCTAGTTCTAGACTCCCCCACCACAGGGAAAAAAAACTTTGTCTATTTAGCCTATCCATACCCCTCATGATTTTATAAACCTCTATAAGGTCATCTCTCAGCCTCCGATACTCCAGGGAAAAACATCCCTAGCCTATTCAACCTCTATGTGATTGAAGAATTTAGGTCATTATTTGTAGAATGCAAACTTTCCTTACCTGTATTGTCTATAACGTGATTCTGGTCCCATTGGTTTAAATGCTGCTACTATTATGCAATTTTCTTATAACGCAGGATCACACAGGAATGGAACTACTGTGTTATTATCAGAATAGACTGTGTGTATGTGGGTGACAGTATCACCTCTGCTTTCTTGGAAGAAATCTTCAAGCATCACAGAATGCTTTTGTGGAAGCAAACCAATGAATTCAGTCTCAATGTCAAGAAGACTCGATCATTTACCAACCTGTCCCAGGTCAGATTCCGGCCCATTCCCCCATTAATGGATAAATCCTCCCAAATGTGGAATATTTCCCTTACCTAGGAAGCTACCCCTCAGCTAAAGCTGATGTCAATGGGAAGATTCAACATCACATTTGATCTGTGAGTGCTGCCTTCAGTCACCGAAGAATGAAAGTCTTTGACCGTGACATCTGTGCTTTACCAAGAGCCTGTGTATAAGGCAGGCACTCTTCCCCCTCCTCTGTCTGGCTCCAAAACTTGGGTTACATACAGACATCAAGTCAACATCCTTGAAATACCATCACTGCTATTTGAGATGGATTCTCCCCATTAGCTGGGAGGACAGATGTCCTTGAAGCAGCTAATAGAGCCAGCATCGAGGCCATGATCATCTGAAGCCGACTCCACTGGTCAGGCATGTTCTGCCAAAGCAAATCTTCACCCAGCTCAAGGAAAGCATTCGGACAAGAGAAGGTCAAAGGAATTGTTTCAAGAACTCCCTGAAGACTTTCCTCAAGAAATACAACATATATGTCAATGCGTGGAAAACCCTCATTCAGAAGAAATGGCTGGTGAAACTCCTGTACAAAGCAACACAATTCTTTAAGAAGACCTGTTGGCATGAGGAATTACAGAAAAGGAACAGGAGAAAGGAATGCTGGTGATCTTAAGGCCAAGGATCACTTCCACGTCCCAGAAACACCTTCCCAGTGTGTGGTTGGAGGTGGGGCTCTGGCATCGGGCTCATCAGTTACACAAGGACCCATAGAACCCAGGGCCAGTGACCTACAATTTCCCCAGTGGACCATCCTACTTAGCGAATGATGAACAGTGTTAATATATCAGATTGTGTGAGGGCTTATGTAGCTTCGTATACACCTATGAATTAATCTCTTCCAAGAAAAGAGGCTCTCGTTTCTTCCTTCAACACAATCCGGATATAAACAACCTCTTGCATTTGGATTCATCTGTTGTAACATCTAGCATTAGGTGACTACATAGTTATAAAAATGCAATTCTTTTCCTACCATGAGCTGGATTTAATATACCTGACTCAGTGGGTTTGAAGGTAAGACGATACATTAAATCTAGTGGGCACCATGCCACTGCCTGCTCCTATTCCCACGCAGTTTTGTAACAGGGAGAGATTTAACATCATAGAGATGTACAGCATTTCATATTCCATCTACCTGTCAGCCAATGTCAGGGCTTAATTCAGCCCCTACTTGGATTTAACTGGTGTTGGGTAAATTTGCAGCCAAGAATCAAGCCTGGCAGCTTTCTCTGCATGAGATGGTCACACAGTTAGAGATCCTCTTTATCTGAAACGCCTGACCCATTGCTCCCACATTCACCTCCCCTGCTAGCTGTTCCACTACAGACCCACACCCTCTTCACCTTCTCCTTCCTTTTCCCCTTGCTGGGCCTGTCACCTTGGCCCCAGTAGGCACCCAGACTCTTCCACTATTCCAGATCCAGCATCACGCACACCTCATACTGACAGGGATCACAGTTCCTGGTGCTGCTGCTGGTACCTTAAATTGCCAGCCTCTGCGGTTGAGTGTTGAAAAATTCTACATCAATTCAATGAATTCCTGTGAGACAGGTGAGTTTACCCCCTTCCTGCTTCCAATTTGTCCAGCCTGGGGAATGTGGACTAAAGCACTCTTGTTAGATGCAGTCCAGTGGTCTGTCAAAAACGTATCCCTACCGACTTCTAATTTTCCTGATCTATTATCATGTACTTCTCTTGATTTAAGGAGAAAAGTGGAGTGCAGGATTAGAAAAGAGTTTTCATAGGTATCAAGTATTCTGAAAGTTCTTGATGCTTGTCATTGATAGACTTGTATTGGTGTTCTTAAGATGTCGTTGAACCAAACACTTTTCTGAGAGGTGTGGCCACTTCTGACATTTTTGTGCTTTGTAAATGTTCTGCTCTAAGTGTGTAAATCCCCCACCTTTATGTGATGTTTATGAGCTGAGTACAGCCCAGTAGATGTAATTGATATTAATCTTCAGTCGAGGGAATCAAATCCAGCTTTTGGGCCTTTGCAAGTTGATTTTGCACTCCAGTTTTACAGTTCCTACAAAATGATTTCTATTTTGCGTTAATTTGAATAATAAAAACACATCTTAAAATTGCATTCTTGTTGCAACCATTTCATAATTGAATTCATAGGCTCTATGTTGATTTCATTTTTCTGCAAAATAAATGAAAAATTATTTGCCTGGGGAAAGTATTGAACACTATAGTGAGTCAAACTGTGTCGAATTCTATAGCTGCAACCTTGTCAAGCATGAAATGCTTAGAAGCTCATTATTCGCGTTCAGAGTCAGTATGCTTTTTTAAAATCCATAACTGAGAAATTATTAAAGTTAAACTGTTCTATTAATTTTGAAATGTTTCTAATTTTATTTATTTTTATTTTGTATGCCATGATAATGCTGATTCTTGGGGAGAAAGTTTACAATGTGCAAATCTGCTTATGGCGAAGGCTACAGATGGCGAATTTATTCGAGCCAGAGCTGTCTTTAATGGTATGGTCTCAGGTACAATTATTCTGGTAAGGCAGTATTTTATTTATCAACTACATTTTTTTCCCTCACAAATAAAGATAAGATGGTTCCCTGTTTTGCTGCAGCAATGTGTGGAATTAATTCAAGTGCACTGTGGTAATTTACATCATTGTGATTTGTACAATAATGTATATCAAGTGGTTCCTGTGAAAAACATGCCTGTCAATCCAAAATTCCCTTTCAAAAGCATGGCCAAAAATGTCATTGTTCATTCTGAGTTAATATAATTTTACATTTGTGATTGGCTATAGTACTGGTGGAAGACAAAGGGTTTAAAAATCTGTTTTGCTTTGGGAATGTGTTTCGTATTTCCTTGGTATAGTGTTAGAATTTAGACAATAGGCTGAGATGCACTGTATTCTCCCCATTTGGGAATGCTTTAGATGAAGCGATTTCATAAACGTACAATAATGTTAGAATATCAAATCAAAAACAATGATAAAGCATTATAACATTGTTGTAATGTTGTTTATTTATCTGAATGCTGTTTCTTCCCGAAGGTATTGTACTGAAATGATTTGATGTTGATGACACAACATTAGGAATTTGGAGCAGGTGAAGGCCACTTAGCCCCTTGAGTTTTTTTTTCATGCACAATTTTCCACATTCACTTCTTTCACCAACAACACACAGTGGCTGCAGTGAGTACCATTTACAAGATGCACTGCACTCCCCAAGACTTCACCCATGGCACTTTCCAAATCTGAGACCTCTACCCGTTATAAGGTCAAGGGCACCAAATGTATGGGATGGCCATCACTGAAACTCCCCCTCCATCCACACACCAATATGATTTGGAAGCATATTGTCATTCCTTCACAGTTGCTGGTTGATTATCATGACAGTTCTTCTGAACAACACGTTGGATGTTTCTACAACCCAAGCACTGCAGCAATCAAGAAGGCAGCTCAGCATGATCATCTCCAGGGCAATAATGGATGAGTAATAAATGCTGGCACAGCCAGCAACACCCACATCCCATGAATGAATTTAAATAAAGAGATCAGGGCAGAGCTGATTGTGTCCAATTCCACATTCTGCCGTAATCTTGATAAACTTTGACTCCCTTAACAGTTAGGACAGTGTCCTCCACTTCTGTTTTAAAACAATTTCTTTTCACTTTCATGTTGAATGGACGCCCACTTGAATGAATAACTGACTGGATCTGCTGGAAACATTACCAGACAGCTAATTTCTCTGAAAAATAGATTTCAGGACTGGAATTTTTTTTGGATTGCTTCTAAAAATAATGGGAGCTAATTGCGTGCAGAAGCTGTGCCATTAAGAAGTAAAGTATTTCTGAGATTTACAGAATAATGAGTGACTGTCACAGAAAACCTATCATTAATGTCAGAAATGCCGCTGGTATAACTTACACCAGCAGAAACAGAAGGCCAAGTCTTATGTGCGACTCAAAGCCATAATGTGCCAAAAGCACAAACTAATAAGGCTTTTATATAAGTTCACCACTACTTCCTGACTTCTTTAATTGTTCCAGACATCTTCTAGATTGTTAATATTTATTTCAAAAGGAATGGAGTATAAAAATAAGGTAAAAACAATGACTGCAGATGCTGGAAACCAGATTCTGGATTAGTGGTGCTGGAAGAGCACAGCAGTTCAGGCAGCATCCAAGTAGCTTCGAAATCGATGTTTCGGGCAAAAGCCCCTCATCAGGAATAAAGACAGTGAGCCTAAAGCGTGGAGAGATAAGTTAGAGGAGGGTGGGGGTGGGGAGAAAGTAACATAGAGTACAATGGGTGAGTGGGGGAGGGGATGAAGGTGATAGGTCAAGGAGGAGAGGGTGGAGTGGATAGGTGGAAAAGGAGATAGGCAGGTAGGACAAGTCAAGGAGACAGTAACTGAGCTGGAAGTTTAGAACTAGGGTGAGGTGGGGGAAGGGGAAATGAGGAAACTGTTGAAGTCCACATTGATGCCCTGGGGTTGAAGTGTTCCGAGGCGGAAGATGAGGCGTTCTTCCTCCAGGCGTCTGGTGGTGAGGGAGCGGCGGTGAAGGAGGCCCAGGACCTCCATGTCCTCGGCAGAGTGGGAGGGGGAGTTGAAATGTTGGGCCACGGGGCGGTTTGGTTGATTGGTGCGGGTGTCCCGGAGATGTTCCCTAAAGCGCTCTGCTAGGAGGCGCCCAGTCTCCCCAATGTAGAGGAGACCACATCGGGAGCAACGGATACAATAAATGATATTAGTGGATGTGCAGAATATAAAAATAAGGTAGTCCTGCTAAATCTAAGTAAAAATCACAACACCAGGTTATAGTCCAACAGGTTTATCTGCAAGTACAAGCTTTCGGAGCATTGCTCCTTTGTCAGTTAGCTAGATGAAGGAGCAGTTCTCTAAAAGCTAGTGTTTCCAAATAAACCTGTTGGACTATAACTTGTTGTTGTGTGATTTTGAACTTTGTCCACCCCAGCCCAACACTGGCCCCTCCACGTCATTGCTAAATCTATACAAGATTTGAGTTTCACCTCACTCAGAATATTGTGAATAGGTTTGGGCCCTTATCTAAAGAAAAATATAGTGACATTGGAGGCAGTTCATAGAAGGTTTACTTAGTTTGTTTTCCCCTTGTTAAGGGTCTAGGACCAGGGGAAAGATTCTCAGAAAGGACTACTCAGTTTAGACAAAAATGAAGAATTTCTTCTCCTTGGAGTGTAGTGAATCTGTGGATTGTTTATTTACTCTAGAAAGCTCTGAAGCTAGGTCATTAGGTATTCAGGCTGAGGCAGACACATTTTTAATTAGTAAGGGAATCACAGGTTATCTGGAAAATGTGGGAAAGTGGAGTCGAGGATACTTCAATCAGCATGATCTCATTGAATGACAGAGCAGATTCATGGGCTGATTTGATTTGTTTCTGCTTCTATGTCTTCTCACAAGAAGTGTACAAGACATCTGGTTAGTTTATTAACTACACTGAATAACTGGTACACAATGTTTCTCTGCTTTAGCCCTTTGCTGCAGTCAACTAAGGTTGTAAGCATGGTTTCTGCCATGTTACCATAATGTGATAAGATGAGGAAGCATGCCTCTAGAACTACCTCAACTTGTATGGCAATTGATCCTCTACTGTTGGCCAAATTCAGCACTATAACCTTAACTAACTAGATAGTGGACAAAGACAATAAGTATTTGAAGTAAGAGAGAGAGTCTGTATATTTGATTTGATTTATTCACATGTACTGAGATATAGTGAAAAGTACTGTATTGTGTGCTAAGCAGACAAATCATACCTTGCAAAAGTATATCAGAGTAATAGAACAGAATGCAGAATATAGTGTTACAGCTACAGAGTGTAGAGAAAGACCAACTATAATTCATGAGAGTTCCATTCGTAAGTCTGATAATAATGGGGAAGAAGTTCTTAAATCTGTTGGTACGTGTTTTCAAACCTTTGTATCACCTGTCCATTGGAAGAGGGTATAACCGGGGTGGGAGGGGTCTTTGATTATGTTGGCTGCTTTCCTGAGAAAGTGGGATGTGTAGATGGAGTCAATGGAAGGAAAGTTTGTGTGATGGACTGGGCTGTGTTCACAAATCTCTGTAATTTCACCTCACTTTACAAGTATAGCCTTGGATGTCATTTTGTGATGGCTTTTATAGGCATCATTTTGCCTTCTGGAACGCCAGTTTTAGTTCCATTTAATGAATATAATTTTTACAAAAAATTTACACATTGGCTACAATGATTATTACACCATGCTTTGTACACAAAGTAACATCTATCAGGATAGCTAAGATAAATACATGGCTTGAGGGATGGTGCAAGAGGGAGGGATTCGAATTCCTGAGACATTGGAACTGGTTTCGGGGGGTGGGGGGGGAGCACAAACTAGACGGTTTGCGATTTGGCTGGACTGGAACCAATGTCCTGGAGCGAGTGTCTGCTAGTGCTGTTGGTGAGGGTTTAAACTAATATGGCAGGGGGATGGGAACCAATGCAGGAATTCAGAGAAAAGTGGGGACAGAAAGTGGAAAAGTGGAAGGCAGAGAAACCACAGACAAAAATCAAAAAGAGCCACATTACACCATGATTCTAAAAGGGCAATAAATATATTTTAAAAATGAGCCTGAAGCTCTGTGCTTTAATGCAAGGAGCATTTGTAATAAGGTGGATGAATTAACTGCACAGACAGCTATTAATGGATATGACGTAATTGGGATCACAGAGACCTGACTCCAGGGTGACCAAGGACGGGTACTCAGTGTCCAGGTTATTCAATTTTCAAGAAAGACAGACAGAAAGGAAAGGGAGGTGGGGTAGTATTGCTGGTTAAGGAGGAGGTTAACACTGTGTAGTAAGGAAGGACATTAGCCTGGATGATATAGGATTTGTATAGGTGGAGTTGCAGAACACCAAAGGGAAAAAGACATTAGTAAGAATTGTGTACAGACCACCAAATAGTACTTGTGTCGTTGGGGACTGTGTCAAACAGGAAATTAGAAATGCATGCAGTGAGGATACAGCAATTATTATGGCTAACTTCAATCTACATGTTGATTGCTACCAGTGTGGTTAATCCAATGTGATGGAGGAGGATTTCTGGAATGAAAGAGGGATGGTTTCTGTGACCAATATGTTGAGGAACCAACTAGAAAGGAAGCCATCCTAGACTGGATATTGTGTAACAAGAGAAGATTAATTAGCAACATGGTGGTGCAAGATCCTTTGGGGAGGAGAGACCATAATATGGTTGAATTATTCATTAAGATGTAGAGTGAAACAATTAAATCTGAAACTAGGGTCCTGAACTTGAGGAAAGCTAACTTTGATGGTATGAGGCATGCATTGGCATTGGTATAAGGATAAACTGGCCAAGGATACTGAAGGGGTTGACAGTGGATCGGCAATGGCAGACATTTAAAGAACACATAGATGAACTTCAACAATTGTTCAATTGCCACAAGAATAAAATGGGGAAGGTGGCTCAACCATGGTCCACAAAGGAAATCTGGGATAGTGTAAAGTCAGAGAGGAGGCATAGAAATTGCCCAGAAAAAAACAGCAAACCCGAGGACTGGGAGAAATTTAAAATTCAGCAAAAGGGGACAAAAGATTTAATTTGGAAAGAGAAAGTAGAATATGAAAGTAAGCTTGCAGAAAACAAAAAAAAACTGACTGCAAAGACTTCTTTCGAAATGTGAAGAGGAAAAGACTGGTGAAGACAAATGCAGCTCCCTTGCAGTTGGAATCAGGTGAATTCATAATGAACAACAAAGATGGCAGAACCAGTTAAACAAATACTTTGGATCTGTCTTCACTAAGGAGGATTCAAATAATCTTCAGGAAATGCCAAGGGACAGAAGGTCAAGCATGGAGGAAATCCTTATTAGTCAGGAAATGGTATTGGGGAAATTGATGGGATTAAAACCCGATAAGTTCCCAAGACCTGATGCACTGCATCCCAGAGTACTTAAGAAAGTGGCCTTGGAAATAGCACATGCATTGGTGATCATTTTCTAACATTCTGTAGAGCCTGGAAGAGATCCAATGGACTGGAGAGTAACTAATGTAAGGAGAAAGTGAGGATTGCAGATGCTGAAGATCAGAGTCAAGAGTGCGGTGCTGGAAAAGCACAGCAGGCCAGGCAGCGTCTGAGGAGCAGGAGAATCAAGGCTTTGGGCATAAGCTCTTCATCAGTAAATTTCTGTAGAAGCTTTTGCATTCAGTTTTTTTGTTTTCTGCAAGCTTACTTTTAATATTCTACTTTCCCTTTCCAAATTAAACCCTACGTCCTCCTCTGCTGAATTTTAAATTTCTCCCATTCCTCGGGTTTGCTGCTTTTTCTGGGCAATTTCTACACCTCATCTCTGACCTTACACTATCCTAGATTTCCCTTGTTGACCATGGTTGAGCCACTTTCCCCATTTTACTCTTTTGGCAATTGTACAATTTCCTGATGAAGGGCTTATGCCTGAAATTCTCCTGCTCCTTGGATGCTTCCTAGCCTGTAGTGCTTTTCCAGCACCATACTCTCGACGGCAGCTAATGTAACCCTACTCTTTAAAAAAGGAAGGAGAGAGGAAATGGGGAATTATAGTCTGGTTAGTCTGACATCAGTGGTGGGGAAAATGCTGGAGTCAATCATTAAGGATGTAATAAATGAGCATTTGGAAAGCGATGACAGAATTGGTCATTGTCAGCATGGATTCACTAAAGGGAAAACATGCTCGACAAATCTTCTGGAATATTTTGATGATGCAACCAGTAGAATAGACAATGGTGAACAGTAGATGTTGTGTATCTGGACCTTCAAAAGGCTTTTGATAAGGTCTCACACAAGAGATTACTAAGGAAAATTAAAGCTCATGTTATTGGAGAGAATGTATTGACATGGATAGAGAACTGGTTGGCAAACAGGAAGCAGAGAGTTCGAATAAAGGGGTCCTTTTCAGAGCAGCAGGCAGTGATTTGTGAGGTACCACAGGGTTCAATGCTGGGGCCCCAGTTGTTCACAATATACATTAACAATTTGGACAGAAGTATTGAATGCCACATCTCCAAATTTGCAAGTGACACTAAGCTTGGGTGCCCATGTGTGCTGTGAGGAAGATGCTAAGAGGCTGCAGGGTGACTGGATAGGCTGGCTGCATGGGCAAATACTTGGCAAATGTAATATAATGCAGATAAATGTGGTCACAAAAACAGAAAGGCAGATTATTATCTGAATGGTGGCAATTTAGGAAAAGATGAGACCTGGATGTCATGGTGGAATAGCCGCTGAAGGTTGGCATGTAGCTGCAGCAGGCAGTGAAGAAAGCTAATGGAATGCTGGTCTTTATAGGATGAGGATTTTAGTATTGGAGTAAGGATATCTTGCTACAGTCATACAGGGCTTTGGTGAGGCCATACCTTGAGTATTGTATACAGTTTTGGTCTCCTAATCTGAGGAAGGGCATACTTGCTACTGAGGGAGTCCAGTGAAGGTTCACCAGACTGATTCCTAGGATGGTAGGACTGACATATGAGGAAAAACTGGATCTCATCGAAACATATAAAATCCTGATGGGGCTGGACAGGCTAGATGTGGGAAGAATGTTCCTAATGTTGGGAAAGTCCATATCAAGGGGATCACAGTCTAAGAATTGGGTAAGCCATTCAGGACTGGGATGGGGAAGAATTTCTTCACTCGGAGAACTGTGAACCTGTGGAATTCTCTCCCAAGGAAGCTGTTGGGGCCAGTTCATTCGATAGATTCAAAATGGAACCAGACATGGTCCTTGTGGCTTAAGAGATCAAGGTGAGAGGGTGGGAAAGGCATACAGAGATTGCATGATCAGCCGTGCACATATTGAATGAGAGTGAAAGCTTGAAGGTCTACTCCTGCACCTATTTTCTATGTTTCAATGTGAGGCACTCCAGGTTCATTTCCCCACATACCAGATATTGAGTTCCTCTGAGTTTCATCTTGACTTGATTTTGCAACCACATTGCCATAAAAGATTTGCAAATCTACCACAGGACTGATTCAGAGAACTGTTTGTCAATTAGATTTGAGTAATTATAGACTGGATAGCAATGATGGAGTTCCTTAAAACTTGTTCCTTTTTTGAAAAAGAAAACCCAAATGAAATGTTGACATCATTGTCCAAGACGGTACATTTCCTACCTTCTTATGAATCATGATGATAATTACTCAATATGTCAAGTTTTTTAGGAAAGGAATTGTTTTTTTGACTCAACTCCTAAAACTCCATATGTCTCATTTCCTTAGTTATATTATTCACTTGTTGTCCAGGCATGAAACTGCTTTTGTGGATCAGCATCTCATCAATCAAACCTTTTCATTCTTACTTCAGCTCTCATTGGCAATTTCGGTTTTCTGTATTAGTAGAAAGTTGAAGATCTGGCCCTTTTGTCTCATCACAGATACGTCTTCTTCCTGGCCCCTGTTTTCCTTTCCTCATTTCAAATGATTGCCTTTTGATATAAAACAAGACTGTGTTGAATTTCTGAAAGTCTTGATATTTTAAGATATGTCTCTATTTTAAGGAAAGCCAACTTCAGTTTCCACAGCGTTTAGAAGTTTAATCATTTTAGTTGCAGACCTGGTTGCTCTTTCAGAAACAATTCTAACTTCTCAGAATAAGATCCTGATTGGTCTTGCTAGGGTGGACATGAAAAAGATGTCTTCTCATGAGAACATCAGAACTATAGCGGTCACCCTTTAAAAATAAGGGATTCCACAATTAAGACAGATGAGGAGGTTTTTCTCAGAGAAAGGCAAAGGAAACACTCTTTGAATATTTTTAAGACTGTGGTAGATTCTGGATAAGCAAGGGGATGAAAAGTTAGCGGGAATGAGTGAGAATGTGGAGTAACCAAATCAGGCTTTATCTTATTGAATGGTGGAACAGGCTCGAGGAGCCGAATGGCTTGCTCCTAAGTTGTGCATTCTGCTGTTTTGATATGTAGACAGCCAGAGATTCTCGTTTTCTCGCTAGGGTCTGACCAATGCCTGACACAATAGTACAAACACATTTTACTTTCTCCCTCTCAAAGTACAACATAGGGTTTTACTTGCATTTCTTATACGAATCAACTATTGGTCTGAAATGTAATGAATGAAACTACCATCATACTAATGTTTTTTCTTGACTAAAAATTCCCTCATTTGGGAACTGAATTTCTGAGGGGGTTCCCTCATTTACACACTGACCTTACTGTGTTTTGAAATTTTTCAAATTTTATTATTTAGTAAATAGTTTGGTTTATATTATCTTCATTTCTTTTGCATAATAAGCCTATTAGATTGTGCATGCATCACAAAAATCAAGAAGGTGAAAGGGTGGGCAAATGGACTGTCAGTGTTTATTTCAAAAGGAATAGAGTATAAAAGTAAGGTAGTCTTGCTAAGTATATACAAGGTTTGAGTTTCACCTCAGCTAGAATACTGTGAACAGGTTTGGGTCCTTGACTAAGGAAAAATATAGTGACATTGGAGGCAGTTCACAGAAGGTTCACTTAGTTTGTTTTCCCCTTGTTAAGGGTCTAGGACCAGGGGAAAGATTCTCAGATAGGGCTGCTCAGTTTAGACAAAAATGAAGAAGAATTTCTTCTCCTTGGAGTGTAGTGAATCTGTGGATTGTTTATTTACTCTCAAAAGCTGCTGAGGCTAGGTCATTAGGTATTCAGGCTGAGATAGAAGGATTCAAGAAAATTACTCTTTTTTAGGGAAGTGGTACTGAGCAAATGTTTGGAGCTATTGACTGATAAATACCTGAGTCCTGATGGAAATCATCCCAAGGGCCTTAAAAGTGGTAATAAATGAGGTAATTGATATGTTCTGAATTTCTTAGAATTGGGGAAAGTTCCATTAAACTAGAAAGCAGTGAATATACTTCCTTTCATCAAAAAAGGGAAGGAGACTGAAAGCAAGAAACTAAAGACCAGTTAGCTTACCATGATCTTTCCCATGATATGTCAGAAGCTATTATTAAAGGTATTACAGTAGAGCACTCATAAGTTCAAGGTAAGCAGGCAGAATCGGCATGGTTTTGTGAAACGGATACCTTGTTTAACCAATCTGTTGGAGGTCTTTAAAGTAGCATGTGTAGTGGATAAAGAAGAATACTGGATATACAGTTGATTTACATTTGAGCAAGTGATAAGAATAGGCGACTCAGGTCTTTGAGCATTTTGTGTTTCAGTAAGATCATGGCTGATCTGATTTCAACCGCTACTCTATGTTCCTACATATCACTAAGTAATCTTCCGTACCCTTGATAATGAAGAATCTATCTCCCTCTCCCTTCAAAACACTTGAGGATTCTGCATCCATTCCTTTTGAGGTACAGAATTCTGAAGACTCTCAACACAGACTGTTTTCTCCTCTCTGTATTAAATAGGCAACCCCTTATTTTTAAATGATGACTCCCTAGTTCTAGATTCTCCCACAAGAGGAAACAGCTTTTCCATATCCACCTAGTCAAGGCCATTCATGATCTTTGTATATTTCAGTTAAGTCACCACTGACTATTCTGAACTTGAGGATACAGGCCGGGCCTGTCTAGTCTTTTCACGTAAGGCAATCCACTCATCCCAGGAACTGTATTAGTTTAGCTAACCTTCTCTAAACTTCTTTCAACACATACATTCTTCTGTAAGTGAACAGTACTGCACAAAGCACCCCAGATACAGTCTCACCAAAGCCCTGTGTAACTGAACCATAACCTCTGTACTCTTAGATTCAGTTCCCCTCACAATAAACTATAACTATTATGTGCTGTACCTGCATACTAATCTGCAATTCATGCATCAGGACACCTCGATCTCTCTGCATCTCAGAGCTCTGCACCTGTCTCACCAGAGGATATTTGGGAAGGTCTCATATCAAGAGTTATTGCGGAAAATAAATATCGTGGTGAAGGGGCTAATATGATTAAAGATGGGATAGGCATAAATAAGCCAAATTCTGGTTTGCAAGATGTAATGAGATGTGTGCCACAAGGACCAGTGCTGGAGCCTCAGCATTTTTCAGTTTAGAAAATAACATGGATGAAGGGACAGTAAGAATGGTTGCTACATTTGTTGATGACATAAAGATAGCTAGGAAAGTGAGTTGTGAAGAGGACATAAAGGGCGATAGATAGCTTAAGTGAGTGGGCCAAGATCTGCTAAATGGAGTATAGTATGGGAAAATGTGAAACTATTTTGGCAGGAGGAATACAAAGAATCCTGTTACTTAAATGGTGAGAGATTACAGGGTACTGAGATACAGAAAGTTCTGGGTGTCCTTCTGCATGAATTGCACAAGTTTAATATGTAGATACAGCAACTAAATAGGAGGCTAATCAAATGTTATCATATTGTGGGGGGGAGTTTAACAGAAAAAGTATGGAGCTTTAATTGTATAGGACATTGGTGAGACAATCTGGCAAAAACATGTGCACAGTAATGGTCAGCCTATTTAAGGAAGGCTGTGAATGTAGTGGAAGCAGATTAGAATAGGTTTACTAGACTAATAGCTGGATTGCATGATTACCTTCTGACCAAGAGTTGGACAGGCTAGGTTGCTGGAATTTCGCATAGTAAGAGGCTGTTTGATTGAAGTATGTTTGATCTAGAGGAGTCTTGGCTGGCTGGTTTAGATGTAGAGAGAAAGTGTTTAAACAGAGACACCTTGTACTACAAAAAGCCATTTAAGATTGAGAGAAGGATAATTTTTTTTCTCAGAGGGTAATGAGTCTTTGAAACTCTTTTGCAAACAGAGTTTTTGAATATGTTAAAGGCCAGAGGCAGATGGATTCTTGATGGATGGGGGGGACGAATTACCAGGGGTAAGCAATGAGGTTCAGGCCTCTGGCACAGAGCCTGTCCCCGTTGCTCAGAAGGGAAGGGCGGAGAAGGGCTCCCTCTTGTGAGGGAGCCGTGGTTTAATAAGGAATTGGAATCCCTTATAAAAGGGAAGAGGGCGGCCTATGTAAAGATGAGGCGTGAAGGTTCAGTTGGGGCGATTGAGAGTTATAAGGTAGCCAGGAAGGATCTGAAGAGAGAGCTAAGAGCAGCGAGAAGGGGACATGAAAAGTCCTTGGTTGGTCGGATTAGGGAAAACCCAAAGGCTTTCTATAAGTATGTCAGGAATAAAAGGATGACTAGGGTAGGTATCGGTCCAGTCAAGGATAGTAGTGGGAAGTTGTGCTTGGAGGCAGAGGAGATTGGAGAGACACTAAATCAATACTTTTCGTCAGTATTCACTCAGGAACAGGACATTGTTGCTGATGTGAGTATTGAGTCACAAGTGATTAGAATGGATGGCTTTGAGGTACGTAAGGAAGAGGTCCGGGGAATACTAGAAAGGGTGAAAATAGATAAGTCCCCTGGGCCTGACGGCATTTATCCTATGATCCTCTGGGAAGCTAGGGAGGAGATAGCGGAGCCATTGGCCTTGATTTTTATGTCGTCGTTGTCTACAGGAATAGTGCCAAAGGACTGGAGGACAGCGAATGTGGTCCCCTTGTTCAAGAAGGGGAGTAGGGACAGCCCTAGTAATTATAGGCCAGTGAGTCTCACTTCTGTTGTGGGCAAAGTCTTAGAGAGAATTGTAAGGGATAGGACTTATGAACATCTGGATAGGAATAATGTGATCAAGGATTCTCAGCATGGTTTTGTGAAGAGCAGGTCTGCCTCACAAACCTTATTGAGTTCTTTGAGAAGGTGACCAAGGAATTGGACGAGGGTAAAGCGGTAGATGTGGTGTATATGGATTTTAGCAAGGCATTCGATAAGGTACCCCATGGCAGGCTACTGCAAAAATTACGGAGGTATGGCATTGAGGGTGCATTAGAGGTTTGGATTAGGAATTTGCTGGCTGGAAGGAGACAGAGGGTAGTAGTTGATGGTAAAGGTTCATCTTGGAGTGCAGTTACTAGCGGTGTTCCGCAAGGATCTGTTTTGGGACCATTGCTGTTTGTCATTTTTATAAATAACCTGGAGTGGGGGCTTGAAGGCTGGGTGAGCAAGTTTGCGGATGATACGAAAGTCGGGGGAGTGGTGGACAGCGAAGAAGGATGTGGCAGGTTTCAGCGGGATATAGATAAGTTGCAGAGCTGGGCAGAAAGGTGGCAAATGGAGTTCAATGTAGCTAAGTGTGAAGTCATTCATTTTGGTAGGAGTAACAAGAAGATGGATTACTGGGCTAATGGTAGGCTACTTGGTAGTGTGGATGAGCTGAGGGATCTTGGTGTCCATGTACATAGATCTCTGAAAGTTGCCACCCAGGTAAATAGTGCTGTGAAGAAGGCATATGGTGTACTGGGCTTTATTGGTAGAGGAATTGAGTTCCAGAGTCCTGAGGTCATGTTGCAGTTGTATAAGACTCTGGTGCGGCCACATCTGGAGTATTGTGTACAGTTTTGGTCGCCATACTATAGGAAGGATGTGGAGGCACTGGAACGGGTGCAGAGGAGGTTTACCAGGATGTTGCCTGGCATGGTAGGAAGATCATATGAGGAGAGGCTGAGGCACTTGGGGCTGTTCTCATTGGAGAAAAGAAGGTTTAGGGGCGATTTGATAGAGGTGTACAAGATGATTAGAGGTTTAGATAGGGTTGACAGTGAGAACCTTTTTCCGCGTATGGAGTCAGCTGTTACTAGGGGGCACAGCTTTAAATTAAGGGGAGGTTGGTATAGGACAGATGTTAGGGGTAGATTCTTTACTCAGTGGGTTGTGAGTTCATGGAATGCCCTGCCAGTAGCAGTGGTGGACTCTCCCTCTTTATGGTCATTCAAGCGGGCATTGGATAAGCATATGGAGGTTATTGGGCTAGTGTAGGTTAGGTAGGCTTCGGTCGGCGCAACATCGAGGGCCGAAGGGCCTGTACTGCGCTGTATTTTTCTATGTTCTATGTTTCTATGAAAAGTTATTGCAGCAGGTGGGAGAGTGGAGTAATCAGATCATTCATGATTTTAATGAATGGTGGAGCAGGCTTGAGAGGCTAAGTGGCATGTAGCTGCTCTTCATCTGTCTGCTCATAAATATCATCTTGAAAAGATCCTGTAATCTGGCCTACTCCTTTCTTTGTAAGGAAGTCATGGAAATCAGGTAAAGAAACAAATCTTGACTCAGACTTGGCTCCTCCTTGATGTATGGTTGTACTCTTCTTATGATTGGTAAATTTGTTTTCACTGGAGGTAACATCTGTTGCTTTTCTACCAGCTCTGAGTCGCGAAAATTCCCATCTTGTGATTCCCTTGTTTTGACCAAATCTTTTTGATGTGGGTGACTGTATTTTGTGAAGTAGAAAGCTAGCCCCCTACCAATCCCCTGAAATAAGAGCACAGTAAAGTTTATACCAGCAGCATTATATTGGCAGGAGCCAGATTTTCAGCATCAATGTTATGTCCCCTTGAAATGACCAAAAATCAAATCTATGGAAGAAAACAATGAAATTCAGATGGTGTGGACAGAAACTAACATGCATATTCAGTGCATTTAATTTGGACTGTGCTTGTTGATGCTGGAATCAGCTACAAAATACTCCCTTGCTGATTGGATTTAAAGGTGAGTTATTTCAAAGAAGATTCAGAGATTTATCACAAATTGACATGGACTGGGACTGCCATAGTGTTAAGGAGTTAGATGGAGAGGAATTTGTGTGTACAAGAAAATCTTCTGATTCAGTATGTGGATGTACCTACCAGAAAAGATGCAAGACTTGACCTACTCTGGGGAAATAAGGCAGAGCAGGTGACTGAGATGTCAGTGGGGGAGCACTTTGAGGCCAGCGACCATAATTCTATTAGTTTTAAAATAATGATGGAAAAGGATAGACCAGATCTAAAAGTTGAAGTTCTAAATTAGAGAAAGGCCAATTTTGACTGTATGAGACAAGAATTTCAAAAGTTGACTGGGGGCAGATGTTTGTAGGAAAAGGGACAGCTAGGAAATGGAAAGCCTTCAACAATGAGATAACAAGAGTCCAGAGACAGTATATTCCTGTTAGGGTGAAAGGCGAGGCTGGTAAGTGTAGGAAATGCTGGTTGACAAGAGAAATTGAGGTTTTGGTTAAGAAAGAGAAAGAAGCATATGTCAGGTGTAGACAGGAGAGATCGAGAGAACTCTTAAGAGTATAAAGGCAGTCGGAGTATAATTAAGAGGGAAATCAGGAGAGCCAAAAAGGGACTTGAGATAGCTTTGGCACATAAGATTAAGGAGAATCCAAAGGGTTTTTACAAATACATTAAGCACAAAAAGGTAACTAAGGAGAGAATAGGGCCCCTCAAAGATCAGCAAGGCAGCCTATGAGGAACCACAGGTGATGGGGGAGATACTAAACAAGTATTTTGCATCAGTGTTTACTGTGGTGAAGGATATAGAATGTGGGGAAGTAGATGGTGACATGTTAAAAAAGGCCATATTTCAGAGGAGGAAGTGCTGGATGTCTCGAAACACCTAAAAGTGGATAAATCCTCAGAGGCTGATCAGGTGTCTGGATCGGGTGATCTAGAACGCTGTGGGAAGCTAGAGAAGTGATTACTGGGCCCCTTGCTGAGATATTTGGATCATCGATACAAACAGGGGCGGTGCCGGAAGACTGGAGGTTGGCTAACGTGGTGCCACTGTTTTAAGAAAGGTGGTAAGGGAAAGCCAAGGAACTATAGGCCGCTGAGCCTGACATCGGTGGTGGGCAAGTTATTGGAGGGAATCCTGAGGGACAGGATTTACATGTATTTAGAAAGGCAAGGATTGATTAGGGATAGTCAGCAAGACATTTTGCAGGGGAGATCATGTCTCACAAACTTGATCGCATTTTTTGAAGGAGTTACAAAGAGGATTGATGAGGGCAGAGTAGTGGAAGTGATCTATATGGACTTCAGTAAGGCGTTCGACAAGGTTCCTCATGGGGGACTCGTTCGCAAGGTTAGATCTCATGGAATACAGGGAGAACTAGCCATTTGGATACAGAACTGGCTCAAAGGTAGAAGATTGAGGGTGGTGGCGGAGGGTTGTTTTTCACACTGGAGGTCTGTGACAAGTAGTGTGCCACAAGGATCGGTGCTGGGTCCTTTGCTTTTTGTCATTCACATAAATGATTTGGATGTGAATATAGTAGGTATAATTAGTAAGTTTGCAGATGACACCAAAAGTGGAGGTGTCGTGGACAGCAAAGAGGGTTACCTCAGATTACAACAGGATCTGGACCAGATGGGCCAATGGGCTGAGGAGTGGCAGATGGAGTTTAATTCAGATAAATGTGAGGTGCTGCATTTTGGGAAAGCAAATCTTAGCAGGACTTATACACTTAATGGTAAGGACCTAGGGAGTGAGGACCTTGAACAAAGAGACCTTGGAGTGCAGCTTCATAGTTCCTTGAAAGTGGAGTCTCAGGTAGATAGGATGGTGAGGATGGCATTTGGTATTCTTTCCTTTATTGATCAGAGTATTAAGTACAGGAGTTGGGAGGTCATGTTGCGGCTGGACAGGACATTGGCTCGGCCACTTTTGGAATATCATGTGCAGTTTTGGTCTCCTTCCTATCTGAAGGATATTGTGAAACTTGAAAGGGTTCAGAAAATGATGTTGCCAGGGGTTGGAGGATTTGAGATATAGGGATAGGTTGAACAGATCGGAGTGGTTTTCCCTGGAGTGTTGGAGGCTGAGGGGTGACCTTATAGAGGTTTATAAAATCATGAGGGGCATGGATAGGGTAAATAGACAAAATCTTTTCCCTGGGGTGAGGGGCTCCAGAACTAGAGAGCATAGGTTTAGGGTGAGAGTGGAGAGATATAAAAGGAATCTAACTGCAACTATTTCACGCAGATGGTGGTATGTGTGTGGAATGAGCTGCCAGAGAATGTGGTGGTGGCTTGTACAATTGCAGCATATAAAAGGCATCTGGATGGGTATATGGATAGTAAGGGTTTGGAGGGATATGAGCCAAGTGCTGGCAATGAGACTAGATTGGGTTAGGATGTCTGTTCGGGATGGACGGGTTGGATGAATGGTCCATTTCCGTGCTGTACATCTCTATGACTCGATTCCTGACTGAGAGAGTTATCGTTTTAAAATTGTACAGGAGACAGAATGAATACATTGAAAATAAAAAAATGATATGACTGGTCATGTGCAAATGTCATACTTTCCTGATGCCATAAAGTCGTCATTCTAAAATTACAATAATTAATTAATGGACTCAGTGCCTTTAGAGCAATACATTACAAAGATTGGTAGAAGTGTGAGAGAAGATTAGGTTGAATTAAGTATTAATGATTTAGTGGTAACTAGCTTGACTTGAAAAGGTGGTTGACTATTTAAATTCTAATTCTTCCTGTGCTTCAGTACATAGTCAGGACATGAATCCTTGCCAAAAAGAATTTGGATAAAATTAGATAGAAAGCTCCAGGTAAAATAATATTTTCATTCCCGTGGGAACCTGCCATTAGAAAAGGGGATCAGTTCTACCTTCTCTCTCACTAATGGTGCCTTATTGCAGTATTTTGACAAATATGATTTTAAGTGCCATTGAAGAGGTAATTTTAGCCACAATGCTAGTAAAACTTGAGAGCTTTAATCCTGAATGAAAAAGATGGTGCTTACATTTATTTTTCATTATTCTGTTAATATTTTGACAGGCTAATTATAGTCATTTTTCAGGATGGTGCTGAACTCCTCAACAAAAGAGTGCATAGCTTTCCAATTCTTGGGACCTAGAGAGACAGTATATTTTTGTTGGGGAGTGGAACTGGAGTCCAATAATGAGTCAGCACATATCTGAATGCCAGGGAAGATATTTGATTCAGAGAGAAGCACTGAAATTTTGATTCATATTTAAGTCTCCTTCATTTGTATCAGTGAGGAGGGCAATTGCTTGACGCAAGATCATTAAAAACTGTGAGGCTGAAGTGTTAAATCATTGAGTTAGTACAGAAATAAAAAACAAAATCATGGGTCATTAGGATTTCTATCTAATTTTGTAATGAACAGTGTCTTAACTTTAAATATTTTGTCATTATGTTTTTCCTTCCAGGAACATAATTTTCCTAGTTTCATTTGTAAAAAAAAATCTAAATTTTCATTGTGGAATTTATAATATGTGACCAAACTTCAGTGTTGGCCGTCATATGGTATGTGTATGCCCTCACTTTTTAAAAATTTTTCCAAATATGCCATGTATCATTCAAACTATGTTTTGTATCTCCAAGTGTCTGCTTTATTCAAGGTCTTGGTTGAAATGTCAGGGAAATCTTTGTTGTAAGTGAATTCTATTCACAGCTTGTTTTGGTGTAAGGTCCATCTGGTAGATTTGCTTCTTTAAGGTGGAGATCTATAGGGCATTGTTGGTCTCATGTAAAAGTGGAAAATCCCTTGGTGATCTAACAAGAAGAGGGCCTTGTCTTGGACAAGATACAGTTGTTGCATCATAGCAACTAAGTATAAGTTACATTAATATGATGGCTATTGAAGCTTCCCTCAAATTCTTAGTGACAATGTAGATTTTCCTCCAAGGTCTAAATTTCTCCCCTGCTCGAGTCCTTCTGAAATCATCATATTGAGCGATGCTGCATGCATCCCTCAGTATTAACCCTTTCAGATCTTTATGCCCTGTATGTTCTCTTGGACACTAATGGTGAGAACATTAGCTGTGAATGCCCTTTAAGTGCACAAAACAGGGAGATCAAGTTGTAAATCAGCGTGCAATGCCAACTTGATGCTAACTGTGTTACTGTGGAGTTCGGAATTTGAGTTAATATTGTCTTACTCTGGAACAGTCAAACATTGTAGTGGCAGTGGCTCCTTCCACTTACTGCTCCCACTTCTGCCTCTCAACCACTATTACTTGGAAGGATTACCAATTGCTTGAAGATTAGTTTGTGGTTGATTTCTTGTGGCTGCTGCTATAATTCTACAAATATTCAGTGCATTCTTTTGTTGTTTCAAGTTGCAGAATTGTGGAAGTGGTTTGACTGGTTCTGACCAGTTTTTGCTGATTTAAAATCTTCTGCACCAAGCAATCTCAGACCTGGGTGACTAGACTATTGGAAGCAGCGTGGTTTGGAGAATGAATAGAGCTCACTTTGAGCAGGATGACCTTGAAGAGGGAGCCACCTTCTGAGGCCTCAACAAAACCTCTGAGCATGAGGTGGGCTGTAGTGCCAGTGCTTGTGAAGGTGACTGTGCCAGTAGCATTTAATGCATCTGGCTTCTTCCAGGCTGAAACTAGAGAACTTTATAATATCTTTCAGTTTGCCTGTCACTCAGTCTCACCAGGCAGGCAGTGCTGACTACAGTGCCATTCTCTTTATCCGGAGTAAATGTGGCACCCCTTAGAAGGTGCTACAGAGTTTTGCCAACACTGTATGTCACTGATGCCTGGCACAGGAAATAAATGGGATTCCATTCCATGTGTGTGACCATGGTCTTTAAATGAGATGTGTAGATGGCTAGCATCCTAGAGTTGTCCTGTTGCCTTCATTTTGTGACAGTCACTGTATCACACGAAAACAGAGTGGCTCCTGGGGGACAAGAGCTTATTGCTATTGGCATAGTTAATAACCTCAATTTAAGTATTTACTGAACTTCTGAAAGCTGTAGACTGTGTACTTTTCAACTGATAACTTTTAACTACAGCAAATGTTTTTTGTCTTGTTCGCTCATGGAATGTGGGCCAGGATTAACTGCCCATCCCTAATTGTCCCAGCCAGGGTGTTATTTAGCTGCCTTCTTGAACTACTGCAATCCATGGGTTGCAAACATACCCAGAGTGCTGCTGTTGTTGTTGTGTCACCATAGTCTTACCAGACCATAGGGGCTGCTCTCTCATGAGAGTGAGAGAAGCCACTGGTGATGATTTAACCTGAGGGCCACCAGACCTCAGGTGAGGGAAGAGGTTGAGAAGGAGAGTCATGGCAACCTCAGACTGGTGTTGGGAATTGAACCTATGCTGTTGGCATCACACCGCTGTGCAAACCAACAATCCAGCCAACTGAGCTAAACCAATTCCCAGAGTGCAGGTATGGTGCGAATTTCAGGCTTTAACCTAGCAACAATGAAAAATGGTAATATATTTCCAAGTCAGGATATTGAGTGGCTTAGAGGGGAAATTGCAGGTGGTGGAGTTTCCATGCTTCTGCTGCCCTTGTTCTTCGAGGTAGCTAAGGTTGCAAGTTTGGAAGATGCTGTCTAAAGAGCTTTGAGTAACAGAAGTGCTATAGAGTGTCAATGGAAAAGGGAGTGAATGTTGAAGGTGGTTAATAGAGTACAGCTAAATGGGCTGTTTTAACTGTGACAATGTCAAGATTCTTGAGTGTTGTTGGAGTTGTACTTATCCAGGAAAATTGAGACTGCATTCCTTCACACACTTGAGTTGTGCTTTCGAGGTGGTGGACAGGCAGTGAGGAGACAAGAGGTGAGTCTTTCTCGGAATTCCTCTCCTTTGCACTGCTCCTGTTAGCACAGTACTTGTATGGCTGGTCCAGTTAATCTTCCAGTCAATGATGTCCCTTAGGAGAGTGAGGGATTCGGTGATGACATTAAATATCATGGGACTGTGATTGTATCCTTTCTAGTTTGAGATGCACATTGCCTGACACTGGTTGTGTTACACAAATGTTAACTAATTTAGTGTGATGTTTTATGGCTGTTTTTGACTTTATCAATCTGTTGATTTTAAGTTTGTACTCACTATGAATTAATTGATTTACTGGAACCTACTGAATTTTTAAGTTGCTGATGCACTTGTTCTATTAATTTTTAATGCATTGTTTGGTTCTCTCAATCTATTAATTGCCCAGTTTCCCTACATATTAATTTATTGATGTACTCACTGTTTCATTAATTTCTTATGTTTCTGTACACGTTTTTGAATTTTGTGGTTACTCATCTAAACTTATTAATTCATTCTTGCCTGCTTCACTACTAATTTCTCGAATTGCTACTAATCCTAATCCATTCTTTCTTAATTTATTGCTGTAATCAACACTGTTAATTATTAATTTGCTGATGCCTACTCCTCTATAAATTTATTGCTTGCCTCATAGCCAGTGATGTATTGACTTACTGGTGTTTAACTAAATCTGTGCTACAGTGGTAGAAAGTGAGGACTGCAGATGCTAGGGATCGGACTCAAACAAATGTGGTGCTGGAAAGGCACAGCCGGTCAGGCAGTTTCCAAGGAGCAGGAGAGTTGATGGTTTGAGCATAGGCTTTTCCTGATGAAGAGATTGACTGATCTGTAACCTGTAATCTAAATTCATTTACTTGCCTTTGTCCTGTATCCCTGAATTTTGGTTATCAAAACCTTCTCGATCTCTGATTTAGCAGTTTCAATTTGCAGAAGCACATTCTAAACTTTTACCACTCATGGCATGTAGAAGTGTCTCCTCATTACAATTCTGAAAGGTCTGGCTTAGACTTATATTCAAGTTTTTGAGTCTTAGACTCCACGATCAGTGGAAATAGCTTATCCTCCCCATTAATATCTTGAAACTTTCAATTAAATCCGTCTTTACCTTTATGTAATTGGGCAAGTTATAAAAGCCGATTGCCCACGGACTCCAAGCAGAAATCTGTTGCTCTTTGAAAAAGGGGCATGTTATCTTTTACGTCCCTCGAGAGGGCAGATTGGGAGATGGTAGGTCTGACAGTGTGGCATTCCCTCAAGTTCTCCTCAAATCTCAACCCAATATGTTTTGATTCAAGCACAAACAACTATGGCAGAAAGCAGGGAGCTGAAGATGGAAAAAAAACTATCAAATTTGGTCATATAGCCATTTGTTTTACAATCAAATTATTCTCTTTTCAATTGGAAATGATTAATTTGCTTCCTTTAAATGTCATTTTCTTTGGCAGGCTTTGGAATGTCTTTTAAGCAGAGGAGCTGCACTGCATTTGTAGGACAGATCATGATAGACTGAGGCAGGCAATGCTGTTGTGCTCTTCCAAGCATCTGTGACTTATTCAGAATATTAGAAATTATCCTTTTTCCATGATTTGGGATGGAATCTCCATTCTAATGCCTGACCCTTGTTGTACCAGCATCCCCAATGGAATAGAGTTCCAAGAATCCTGGGGGTGCCAGAGAGATGCAGATTTCACCCATGGGATTGCATGAACAAGATCAAATACACATCAAATAATTCTCTAAATCCTCAGAGTTATCTGGCCAGCAGTTTAAATAGCTGCTTGTATTGGTTGACTCAGCTCTGTGTCTTAAATTAACGTTAGATCTATTTCTTATGTGCCATATCTTAAACCTTCCTGATTTAAATTGGCATTCATGGCGAAGACAAGCAATAAATGGAAAGATCTGCTTTTTTGTCAGTTTTACATTGTAGGAGTTACGTCTAGATTGTCACAAAAATCTGGCATCTAATCTATTCCACATTGAGGATAGCTTAGTCTTTAATGATTTGGAGTCTTGCAGTGCTCATTATTAAATCTGTTCAGCTTTTTTCTGTTTTGTGATGCACAGCAGCCCATGACCATCAGCAAGCTGATTCTAACCCTGTCTTTGCCATATGTACCTAATAAATTCAAAGCACATGGATTACAGCTAACCAAAGAAAAAGACACAGTTGCCAGGGCAATATTAATGATAGCAAGGTTAAAAGTACACTCATTATCTTGAGAATACAATAATGATCAAATGACAAATTATGATTAGAAGAAAAAGGTTCATTTAGTTAATTTGTTAGCAAAATTAAAATCCTAGGACTAGCCATGAGAAATGGAGGGTTACAGGGATAGTGGGGCTGGGTCTGATGCTCTTTGAAGGGTCGGTGTGGACTCAATGGGATGAATGGTCTCCTTCCACACTGTAAGGATTCTATGATTGGTTAAAAGATAGAAAACAGAGCGGTAATCATAAGCTGTTTCTCATTCTAGAGGCAAGTATTTACAGTCATAGAGTCATAGAGATGTACAGCACAGAAACACACCCTTCGGTCCAACCCGTCTATACCGACCAATATCTAACCTAATGTAATCCTATTTGCCAGCACTTGGCCCATATCCCTCTAAACCCTTCCTGTTCATATATCCATCCAGATGCCTTTTAAATGCTGTAATTGTACCAGTCTCCACTACTTCTTCTAGCAGCTCATTCCATGCACAGACCTGTGTGAAAAAAGTTGTCTCTCAGGTCCTTTTTATATCCTTCCCCTCTCACCCTAAACCTATGCCCTCTAGTTTTGGACTCCCCACCCCAGGGAAAAGACCTTATCTGTTAACCCAAACCATACCTCTCATGATTTTATAAACCTCGATAAGGTCACCCCTCAGCCTCCGATGCTCCAAGGAAAACCGTTTCCCCCCTGCTCCTCCCCCAGCCTATTCAGCCTCTCCCTGCAGCTAAAATCCTCCAACCCTGCCACCATCCTTGTAAATCTTTTCTGAATCAGTTCAAGTTTCACAACATCACTCTGACAGGAGAGAGAACACAATTGCACACAATATTCCAAAAGTGGACTAACTAATGTCCTGTACAACCACAACATGACTTCCCAACTCCTGTACTCAATACTCTGTCCAATGAAGCATTTCATGACTTAGTTTGACAGGGGGAATCAGTAGAGGTGATTATAATCTATATGGAACAGTTTTTAAAGATGATCTAAGAACAGAGCTTCAATCTCTGCTATATTTGTGCTGGCATTGCAGACCAATATCTGAATTCTGCATTGATTCTGGGTAAAAACAATGACTGCAGATGCTGGAAACCAGATTCTGGATTAATGGTGCTGGAAGAGCACAGCAGTTCAGGCAGCATCCGAGGAGCAGTAAAATCGAGGTTTTAGGCAAAAGCCCTTCATCAGGAATTAAGGCAGAGAACCTGAAGCATGGAGAGATAAGCTAGAGGAGGGTGGGGGTGGGAGAAATTATCATAGAGTACAATAGGTGAGTGGGGGAGGGGATGAAGGTGATAGATCGAGAGGAGGGTGGGGTGGATAGGTGGAAAAGAAGATAGCCAGGTAGGACAAGTCATGGGGACAGTTACTGAGCTGGAAGTTTGGAACTAAGGTGAGGTGGGGGAAGGGGAAATGAGGAAACTGTTGAAGTCCACATTGATGCCCTGGGGTTGAAGTGTTCCGAGGTGAAAGGTCTTCTTAGTAAGGTGGAGGAGCAGAGGGATGTTGGGGTCTATGTTCATAGATCTTTGAAAGTTGCCACTCAGGTGGATAGAGCTTGTAAGAAGGCCTATGGTGTATTATCGTTCATTAGCAGAGGGATTGAATTCAAGAGTCGTGAGGTGATGTTGCAGCTATACAGTACCTTGGTTAGGCCACATTTGGAGTACTGTGTGCAATTCTGGTCGCCTCACTTTAGGAAAGATGTGGAAGCTTTGGAGAGGGTGCAGAGCAGATTTACCAGGATGTTGCCTGGAATGGAGAATAGGTCATATGAGGATAGGTTGAGAGTGCTAGGCCTTTTCTCATTGGAACAGCGAAGGATGAGGGGTGACTTGATAGAGGTTTAGAAGATGATTAGGGGAATAGATAGAGTAGACAGTCAGAAACTTTTTCCCCGGGTACAACAGAGTGTTACAAGGGGACATAAATTTAAGGTGAAGGGTGGAAGGTATAGGGGGGATGTCAGGGGTGGGTTCTTTACCCAGAGAGTGGTGGGGGCATGGAATGTGCTGCCTGTGGGAGTGGCAGAGTCAGAATCATTGGTGACCTTTAAGCGGCAATTGGATAGGTACATGGATAGGTGCTTAAGCTAGGACAAATGTTCGGCACAACATTGTGGGCCGAAGGGCCTGTTCTGTGCTATAATGTTCTATGTTCTATGTTCTAAAGATGAGGCGTACTTCCTCCTTGTGTCTGGTGGTGAGGGAGCAGCAGTGAAGGAGGCCCAGGACCTCCATGTCCTCGGCAGAGTGGGAGGGGGGGTTGAAATGTTGGGCCACGGGGCGGTATGATTGATTGGTGCGGGTGTCCCGGAGATGTTCCCTAAAGCACTCTGCTAGGAGGCGCCCAGTCTCCCCAATGTAGAGGAGACTGCATCGGGAGCAACGGATACAATAAATGATATTAGTGGATATGCAGGTAAAACTTTGATGGATGTGGAAGGCTCCTTTAGGGCCTTGGATAGAGGTGAGGGAGGAGGTGTGGGCACAGGTTTTGCAGTTCCTGCGGTGGCAGGGGAAGGTGCCAGGATAGGAAGGTGGGTTGTAGGGGGGCATGGACCTGACCAGGTAGTCATGGAGGGAACGGTCTTTGCAGAAGGCGGAAAGGGGTGTGGAGGGAAATATATCCCTGGTGGTGGGGTCTTTTTGGAGGTGGTGGAAATGTCAGTGGCTGATTTGGTTTATGCGAAGGTTGGTAGGGTGGAAGGTGAGTACCAGGGGCATTCTGTCCTTGTTACGGTTGGAGGGTTGGGGTCTGAGGACGGAGGTGCGGGATGTGGACGAGATGCGTTGGAGGGGATCTTTAACCACGTGGGAAGGGAAATTGCGGTCTCTAAAGAAGGAGGCCATCTGGTGTGTTCTGTGGTGGAACTGGTCCTCCTGGGAGCAGATACAGCGGAGGCGGAGGAATTGGGAATACGGGATGGCATTTTTGCAAGAGGTAGGGTGGGAAGAGGTGTAATCCAGGCAGCTGTGGGAGTCAGTGGGTTTGTAAAAAATGTCAGTGTCAAGTTGGTCGTCATTAATGGAGATGGAGAGGTCCAGGAAGGGGAGGGAGGTGTCAAAGATGGTCCAAGTAAATTTAAGGTCAGGGTGGAATGTGTTGGTGAAGTTGATGAATTGCTCAACCTCCTCACGGGAGCACGAGGTGGCGCCAATGCAGTCATCAGTGTAGCGGAAGAAGAGGTGGGGAGTGGTGCCGGTGTAATTACGGAAGATCAACTGTTCTATGTAGCCAACAAAGAGACAGGCATAGCTGGGGCCCATACATGTGCCCATGGCTACCCCTTTGGTCTGGAGGAAATGGGAGGATTCGAAGGAGAAATTGTTAAGAGTAAGGACCAGTTCGGCCAAATGAATGAGAGTGTCGTTGGAAGGGTACTGTTGGGGTCGTCGGGAGAGGAAAAAATGGAGTGCTTGGAGGCCTTGGTCATGGCAGATGGAGGTGTAGAGGGATTAGATATCCATGGTGAAGATGAGGTGTTGGGGGCCAGGGAAACGGAAGTCTTGGAGGAGATGGAGGGCGTGGGTGGTGTCTTGAACGTATGTGGGGAGTTCCTGGACTAGGGGGGATAGGACAGTGTCGAGGTAGGTAGAGATGAGTTCAGTGGGGCAGGAGCATGCTGAGACAATGGGTCGGCCAGGGTGGTCAGGCTTGTGGATCTTGGGAAGGAGGTAGAACCGGGCAGTGCGGGGTTCCCAGACTATGCGGTTGGAAGCTGTGGGTGGGAGATCTCCTGAGGTGATGAGGTTGTGTATGGTCTGGGAGATGATGGTTTGGTGATGGGGGGTGGGGTCATGGTCAAGGGGGCGGTAAGAAGAGGTCTCCTCGAGTTGGCGTTTTTTCTTCAGCGGTGTAGAGGTCAGTGCGCCAGACTACCACTGCGCCCCCTTTATCTTCTGGCTTGATGGTGAGGTTGGGATTGGAGCAGAGGGATTGGAGTGCTGCGCGTTGTAAGGGTGAGAGGTTGGAGTCAGGGAGGGGGCGAGACAGATTGAGGCGGTTAATGTCCCAGCGGCAGTTGGAAATGAAGAGGTCAAGGACAGGTAATAGACCAGCGCGGGGTGTCCAGGTGGATGCAGTGTGTTGGAGATGGGCAAAGGGGTCCTTGGAAGGTGGGCGGGAGTAAGCTCGGAGGCGGAGGTGGCGGAAGAAGTGTTCGACATCACGGCATGTATTAAATTCATTGATGCGTGGACAGAGGGTGATGATGGTGAGTCCTTTGCTGAAGACTGATTGTTCGTCCTCAGTGAGGGGATGGTGAAAACTCGGCAGGGCTGGGAGCTGGGATCTGGTGTGGGTGTGGAGCTGGGAGTGGGGGCGGAGCCTGTAACTGGAGTGGGTGTGATGGTGGGGGGAATGGGGGTGGAGTCATGAGCAGGGGTGGTGTTCCCCTCAGGGTTTTGGGGGCCGGATTGGTGACGGTGGGATATTAGATTAGATTAGATTAGATTACTTACAGTGTGGAAACAGGCCCTTCGGCCCAACAAGTCCACACCGCCCCGCCGAAGCGCAACCCACCCATACCCCTACATCTACCCCTTACCTAACACTACGGGCAATTTAGCGTGGCCAATTCACCTGACCTGCACATCTTTGGACTGTGGGAGGAAACCGGAGCACCCAGAGGAAACCCACGCAGACACGGGGAGAATGTGCAAACTCCACACAGTCAGTCGCCTGAGGCGGGAATTGAACCCGGGTCTCTGGCGCTGTGAGGCAGCAGTGCTAACCACTGTGCCACCGTGCCGCCCAAACCACTGTGCCGCCCAACCACTGTGCCACCGTGCCGCCCAACCACTGTGCCACCGTGCCGCCCAAACCATATGTGGGGGGCGTGTCAGCAGAATGCAGGTGAGTGGCACTGGTGGGGGCGGAAGTGGTGGCAGACACGGCAGTAAGGGTGGCGGAAGTCACTGAGTGTGTCACATCAGCGAAGATGTGAGTGGCGGAAGTGATGTCTCGTGTGATGCATGAGGAATTGTGAGGGGCGGAAGTGGTTGTGGGAGTGGCCATGATGGGGGCAGAAGTGATATCGTCAATCAGCATGGGGGTGGCAGCTGCACCAGCCTCATGGCTAATGGCGTACAAGCAGTTCCAGACGCCGGGGGGGATCTTCTGGAATGTTTGAGGAGCGCTGGTTAGCTCAGCGAACCAGGCATGAGCAGCTGAGACAGTGGGCCTGATTTTAAAACAAAACTTTTCAGTTGAGATAATCTAAAACTGTATTTTGAAAATTTTGAGTAATGGGGCTGTGGTTACATTTTTTTTGGCAGTTTGTTCCATTGTCTGACTGACATATTATCATCTCTTTCTTCACAAAGGTAATGTTGAGAAACGGAGGTAAGAGAGGGAACAAGGAGGTGTAGACCAGCATCAGTAATGAGGAGAATCCTTTGGTCCATTAAGACATTTAACAGCAGAGCAATTGGGAAAACTGACAGGATTGGACAGAGTCAGCTTGAATTTATGAAAGGGAAATCATGTTTGACAAATTGACTAGAATTTATCGAGAATGTAACAAGTACCTCAAAGTACAATGTGACTTTGATCTGATGGGCTGAGGAGCAGCAGATGGAGTTTAATTTAGATAAATGTGAGGTGCTGCATTTTGGAAAGGCAAATCAGGGCAGAACTTCTATAGATGTTCTATGACTATGCCCTTAATTCTAAGGTACTGGAGAGTGTTGCTGAACAAAGAGAACAAAGAGTGCAGGTTCATAGCTCCTTGAAAGTGGAGTCACAGGAAAGCATGATAGTGAAGAAGGCGTTTGGTATTCTTGCCTTTATTAGTCAGTGCATTGAGTATATGAGTTGAGAGTTCACGTGGAGACTGTAAGGACATTGGCTAGGCCACTGTTGGAATGCTGTGTGCAATTCTGGAGGAAAGATGTTGTGAAACTTGACAGGGTTCAGAAAAGATTTATGTGGATGTTGCCAGGGTTTACAAAGTTAAAAATCACACAACACCAGGTTATAGTCCAGCAGGTTTAATTGGAAGCACTAGCTTTCAGAGCGCCGCTCCTTCATCAGGTGGCCATGGAGGACACAATTGTAAGACACAGAATTTATAGCAAAAAATTTACAGTGTGATGGAACTGACATTATACATTGAAAAATATCTTGATTGTTAAGTGTCTCATCTGTTAGAATGACCATGTTAGTTTCATTTTTTGCATATGTATATCGCTAAACTTTTAAAAAAAAGTTACATTCTCAAGTGAACTCTAACAATTGGTGTCATCCCAGATAATGTATTGGGTATTAGCACCTCTGTGTGCTGCTGTCTGTGCCATAATGTTTAGACTGATTCTAATCTAAAAAATGAATTAACAGAATCTTACATGGATTCATGTAGTTTTTGAGCAAAGTACAATGTAACTTTGCAAGTACAAATTCACCCCATTTTTATGTGTGCATATGTGTGTGTGTGGGGGGGAGGGGGGTTGGAGTTGCAAGTGTCTGTGAGAGAGAATGTATTTGTGTGTGTGAGTGTAAGGCAGTTTAAAGTCTGTGAAAGGGTGCACGTGTGAATGTGTGTGTGTCTGTAGGAGTCTGTGGAAGTGTGTGTGTGTGTATATAGGGGTGTGTGTGTGTGTGTCTACGAGTGCCTGTGTGTATGTGTGTGAGTGTCTTTGTGTGTATAGTGCAAAGGGGTCACCTTTAGTGAGACAAGAACCCAAGGTCCTGGTTGAGGCCCTCCCTATGGGTACCGAACTTAGCTATCAGCCTCTGCTTGGCCAGATTTCGCTGCTGCCTGTCCCGAAGTCCACCTTGGAGGATGGTCACCTGAAAGTTGGAGGTCGAATGTCCCGGACTGCTGAAGTGTTCTCTAACTGGGAGGGAACACTCCTGTCTATTGATTGTTGTGTGGTACCCATTCATCCGTTGCCATAGCCTCTGCTCGGTTTCCCCAATGTACCATGCCTCAGGGCATCCTTGCCTGCAGTGTATAAGATAGACACCGTTGGCTGAGTCACATGAGTACCTGCCACATACATAGTGGGAGGTGTCCCCACGCATAATGGTGGTATCCATGTCTACACTCTGACACGTCTTGCTGCGTCTAACAGAGTTGTATGGAGTTGTCCTGGTGTTGTGTGATTTTTAACTTTGTACACCCCAGTCCAACACCAGCATCTCCAAATCATGGTTGCCAGGGTTGGAGGATTTGAGCTAAGGCTGGATATGCTGGGACTGTTTTCCCTGGAGCATCAGAGACTGAGGGGTGACCTTATAAATGTTTATAAAATCATGAGGGGCATGGATAGAGTGAATAGTCAACGTCTTTTCCCCAGAGTGCAGGAGTCCCAAATTAGGGGACATAGAGGGGGAATGCCTTTTTCACGAAAGTGAGATGTGTGTATGGAATGAGCTGCCAGAGGAAATGGAGGAGGCTTGTACAATTACAACATTTAAAAGACATCTGGGTGGGTATATGAATAGGTTTAGAGGGAAATGAGCCAAATGCTGGCAAATGGGACTAGATTAATTTAGCCTTTCTGGTTGGCATGGACAAGTTGGACCGAGGGGTCTGTTTCTGTGTTGTACAGCTCTCTGACTCTACGAGTTGCTGAGGGGAGCTAGAGGATGTGGTTCACATGGACTGTCAGAAGGGTTTTGATATGGTCCTACATAAGATTACAGTGCAGGGGTTTGGGTCTGTGCTGATATGGCTGGAAAACTGGCTGACAGGAAACAAAAAGTAGGAATAAACAGGTCATAATCTCAGTGCCAGCCAGTGGTTAAAAGGGTCCCACATGGAGCAGTATTTTGACACCAGCTGTTCACAATATATATTAACGATTTAGCTGAGGGAACCACATACAATATCTCCAAGTTTGTAGATGACACAAAGGTGGGTGGGAGGATAAGCTGAAAGGAGAATGCAGAGGTCCTTCATTGTGATTTCACAAGTTGAGTGAGTGGGCAAATGCGTGCAGATGAAGTACAGTTTGGACAAATGTGAGGTTACCCATTTTTGTTGTTAAAACAGGAAGACAGATTATCACCTGAAAGGCAATAGATTAAAAAAGAGACAGGTGTAACAAAACCTTGAGTGTCTTTGTGCACCTGTTGCTGAAAGTCAGGCATGCAGATGCAGAGGTGCTAAAGAAGACAAATGGAATATTAGTCTTCATAACAAGAGGATTTGAGTACAGGATGTCTTGCTGCCATTGTACAGAGCTTTAGTGTGACCACACCTGGAATATTGTGTGCAAATTGTGGGCTCCTTTTCTGAGGAAGGACGTTCTGGCTATGCAGGGAATGTAACAAAGTTTTACTAGACAATTTCCTGGGATGGCAGGACTGATGTTTGATGACAGAGTGAATCAGTTAAGATTGTAGTCACTAAAAGGATGAGTTGGGGGAGTCTTAAAAATCTGTGAAATTTTAACAAGACTAGATGGGGTAAATGTAATTTACAGGGAGTCCAGAAGCAGGAATTACAACCTTAGGATAGCGGATAGACCATTTAAGACTGAGATGAGGAGAAATTTCTTCATCCAGAAAATGGAGAGCCTGAGGAGTTCTCTGCTACAGAAAGAGGTTGAGGCCAAAACATGGAGTGGTTTTTAAAAAAGGAGGGAAACATCGTTCTTGGGGCTGAAAGGATCAAAGTATGGAGAGAAAGCAGGAACAGGGGATTGAGTTGATGATCAGCAATGATCACATTGAATGATAAAGCAAGCTTGACGGCTGAACCGCCTACTCTATGTGCCTGTACAAAAATCCTGGTAAGTCAGACACATATGAAAATGTACGTAATAGATTGGATACTTGGTTTGTTTATTAGAATCATGGTACAGAATATAATAAGGATTTGAGTGTTGTAGGCAGTGAGATTTATGGCAGATTCATGTAAGGCCTCTCTCCAGGAGCAATGCACTTCATCTTTGATTCATTTGCCAAACAGCCAAGGTATGCTTCCTACTAGATTGTGGCAAGTTACCAATGAAGGGAAATTGAAGCTTGTTTAACATTACAACTTACCTCATTCACACCCAGCTTCCTTTCTGACCGAACATGCTGAACAAGTTCAACTGATTGAGAATTCTCTTGCTGATTGATGGGAAAGGTGGGCAGATGCAGGCTGATGTAAACAGACTGAGCGTGGATCTGGGGAGGTGTGAAACCTGTGGGGTTCACTGAGAAGGAAATCTGGATGTTGGGGGTCTCACTGACTCCGAGAACCCACCAGCCAAAGAGCACTCACAGTTATCTTCCACCTTGGTGAAAATCAAAAATGCACAACAGGGAAGAAAAGCCTACCCTAACACACAGGAATGGAAGTTGGCCCATTCAGCTCAGTGAGTCTGCTTCACCATTCAATGAGATTGTGGCTGATCTGATCATCCTCAACTCCACTTTCTTGACTTTTCCCCAAAACCCTCAAATCCCTTACTGATTAGAAACATGTCTATCTCAGGTTGGCTGTGACCACACCTGAAGTAGAGAGCATAAGTGTCTCAACTTGAGGGAGGGGACTGCAGGACACCTTCAGTGTGAGGCCCTTCAACAACATTGAGCACACACGTGCACAGTACAGGACACAGACCAGAATTCCTGGGGATCTTCATGTATGGCTCTTTTTCCTCTGTACACCCCCATACCTCAGATATCACCACTTCATTCATACCAACTATTTTGGACACAGAGCTGGGACATGATGGGAAGGCTTTTGATCAGGGGTAGTGATGTTCTCAGAGTCCATAGCCCAAAGTAAGCTTTGTTGATCTTGCTTCCACCTGCTGCAACAGGCTTTCACCATCACGATTGATCCATGGTACATCCAGTGTGGACATGATAGTAGGCACAGTTTTATCCAGGGCTACACACAGATGCAAACAGTGGGAATACAAAAATAATGCAGCGTATTCAAACAAGGTACTTCATCTGCAATGCAATGTCATTCATGACACCAAAATGCCCTGACTAGGTTTTCCTATTTCTCTCGCTCCCACTGTGTCTCAGTGTAGTGATGGTCCTGCAGCCGATATGGAGGGAGCCTACTTAGCAATGGATTGGTCGGGTGATTCTGTGGGTATTTATGTCTGAGTGGTCTCAACTGTGCCAGGTAAGAGGCAGATAAACCACCTTGGAGTGTCCTGATAGGAGACTTTGAGCTTAGGCTTTAAGGTGCCTCTGTGTGGTTCCTTCTCAAGTTGATTTCCTCATGTGGAAGAGGCATCAAGAGGTTGGGGCACTTGGAGTACCCACCAAGTTATCCATTCCTCTCCGGCCATACCATCGGCCCTGTGGCCCAGTGACAGGGGTGATGGAGTACAGGTGTGTGTCCCTCTCCAGCAGTCCCTGAGGATGCAGGGCCTGGCTGTCCATGGCAGTGCCAACCTATCCATGGAGACAGGCAGATGGTGACAGGATTCACTGCACTGCTGTAGTTTCTGGGTAATGAGGACCATTGTGTCCCACATACCTGTCTGTCATTCCCGTTCTTCCCTTCATATGTAGACAAAGTCCCTCCTGCCTGGGGCTGAGCAGCTCCTTGGTCTCTGGCAGTCCTCTGAGTGTCAGCAGCCTGGGCCATTTCTCCCTCAGCCAGTTGTGGAGCTGCTGTAGTGAGGTGCTCATCAGATTATGGTTCCCCCACACTTCTGAAGCCTAACATTTGCATCGGGGTGTGATATCTGCGCTGTTGGGGGGTACAGGAGGCAGCCTTGTTGATGTTTCCTCAGTGTTCCTCACAGGTGGAGGAAGTGACCCCTGGGGTGGGAGTTTCACCATGGAGATGGCAGGCATCCCACTGGCAGCTGGCAGATAAAAGAGAGAAGGCCTCAAGGTCAGGGATTTGAGGTGGTGAGACAGCAGGACTCAGAGAGAGATGCAGTGGAATGATGAATGGTACTGACTTGGGCAGTGAGACATGGATATCCCGGCATTTCCATAAGTGTAGCCATGGCCTCTTCCTGCTAAAGCCAGGAATCTGATGGTGGTTCTTCCTCCAGCCACCTGGGTCCTTCCTGCCCTATGTGTGGACTGTCTTCTCCTGGAAGGAGAGAAAGGGAGGGATAGAGTGTGGTGACAGTGGGGGATACAGTTGTTCATGCTGGTGCAGGTTGGAGAAAGGTGTGGAAGATTGCGAGGGATTCAATAGGTAGCACAGAGGCCAAGGTTAGAGTTGGGGGAAGAGAGGTGAGGTTGGATAGTAGTGGAGCAGGTAACCGTGAGAGTAGCAGAGCTTGAGCCTTGGTGGGAGATGGGTGCAGTAGCAAAGATAGAATGAGTGTGAGGTGGAAGAGAGAGGAGTGTGGCCCACATCCTGGTGGGGGAGAGGGAGGTCATTGACCATATTATGGCATTGCCGGCCAGTCCTCTGCACCATGAGATAACATTGATCCAACTGGTGACGTGGACCAGACAACCAGGGGCTGATGATGCAATATTTGTTGCTGGTTCTCTGAAAAAAGGACATCCCTCCTTTGCACCACCTCATCAAACAGAACCTTCTGGCGCCTGTCCGCAAATCACAGCACCATCTTCCCCTTTGACATCATCATATTTTCATGCCCATCACTGAGCAAGGCAGCTTCAGAATGCTGGTACTTTTCCAGGTACACAGCTACTTTATAAATGTGGAACAGGCATCAGGGCTGCAGGTCTTCTGTCTGATATCCACTGAGTGCCGAGCTGTTCCAGGAATGGTACACGGTAAGATGAGTCGAGTCAGATCTGAGAGATGTCATAGGGCCAGAATATATCATTAATGAGGGGAGTTTAGTCAAGTGGAATGAGAAATCTTGTTAGGCCTTACAGAAAACCCTCCAAAAAACTCAATACAGCATGCTCTTATCCAAGAAGGTAGGACTCAGCCCATTAAGTAAAATCCTTATGAAAAACCAGATAAAATACAGGAGGAGCATTGCATTCAATTCGAGCAGCACACTTTGGGGGAAAAAAAAGCAAAGTACTTTGGGTGAGTTCAGAAGAGCTTTGACAAAATAATACTGGGAACAATGGAATTTAGTTAGGTGAAGAGAGTGAAGAAGCTGGTTTTATTCTCCTATTTAGAGCGGTGGAAATTTGTTGGGGATGTTCGAAAGTTTGGTCTCTGAATTAGAAAGCTGTGTATTCAGTCCAGACACTTGAGCACTGGTACTGACGAGTACTACATCATCTGAGATCCTGACTTTCAGATGAGACACCAAACTGGGGCCCTATCTATTTTGATGAAGGGCAAGGCTCAGCCATCTATCATCCCTCAACAGCATCCCTAAAGATGGATTATCTGATTATTGACCTCACTGGTGTTATTGTGGGTACATCAGCTTTAGTGTAGCCGTGTGACAGCCGAGCACTTTTATGTGCTGTACTTTCAGGAGTGGGATTTGAACCCCTAACACTCTGACTCACGTCAAACTGCTGTGATTGAGCAGCAATAGCACTGGCAAATTCCTTCTCTCTTTACAAGAATCTCAGTGGGTGTCTCTCTCACTGAAACCCCCAGGTCATCTCCTCTGTCCTGAAGCTCTTCAACCATGACCTATTGTACTCTATGCTACTTTCTCCCCCCCCCCCCCCCCCCACCCCTACTCTTCAGGCACCCTGCCTCTATTCCTGATGAAGGGCTTTTGCTCGAAACGTTGATTTTCCTGCTCCTCCAATGCTGCCTGAACTGCTGTGTTTTTCCAGCACCACTCTAATCTAGACTCTGGTTTCTGCAGTCCTTGTTTTTACCTGGCAAATTGCCAGTCCGTTATTCATTTCAATGATGCTGCTCATTTTCATGCTAAGGTTCATGTGGCAATCCAAAGCAATGTGACTGTAAGAGAGGTGGAGGGTGCTGGTAAGAATTCATCAGAAAGCCAGCAGGAGATCATTCCCTTTGTGCTACACTGGAGTGAAAGTGTAGCTTGCGTACATGTACTTGCATTTTGAATTACATAATTCTTCACTCCGTATTGAGGGCGTTACCACTGAATATCACTGTGGTTGGCTGATCTCAGCTCGAGTTATTTCCTGCCCAGCTTCAGAACTGTAAGGTATCAGTAAAGCAATGAATGAATGTGTGTGAGCACGTCAAAGGAATGTGATTTTACCATAGATGCTGGAAGTCAATTGTAGCATTTTTAATAAATGGATCAAATTCTTGGCATTTTTCCAAAAGCCAACAAATCATTCTTTTGCAAAATAAGTTACAAATAGCTAAGATTTTGTCTGCAGTGCATCCCATTTCTCCAAAATGATTATTCATGTTGGTAGCTACAATTTAATGGACTATCTATGGTGACACCACTATTCCTGGCCACCCAAGCATCCCTGCTCTCATCAGTGTTGAAAGAGAGACTTGGGAATATGCTGAGCATGTCTTATACCTCAGCAGTCACTAATTTCAAAAGACCAAAGTTGATGTTCACCAGCTCACTGTGTCAGCTCAGCCTTCTACAAACTATGGTAGCAAGTATTTAACTTGAGAAGGGCTTTGCTGTCAATGACAATCCCTAATTGTCACCCACCTCTTTACTGCAATGCCATCTGCATTGTGGGTTGGATTTTGGCTTCTGAGGTGGGTAATGCTGGGTGGCACGGAAGCTCAGTGCTGCCTCAGTGCCAGGGATCCAGGTTCAATTCCAGCCTCGGACGCCTGCCTATGTGGAGTTCGCACATTCTCCCTGTGTCTGTGTGGGTGCTCAGATTTCCTCTCACAATCCAAAGCTGTGCTGATTAGGTGAATTGGCCATGGTGTTCAGGGATATGTAGGTTAGATGCATTAGTCAGGGGTAAATGCAGGGTAAGGGAATGGGTCTGGGTGGGTAACTCTTTGACGGGTCGGTGTGGACTTGTTGGGCCAAATGGCCTGTTTCCATACTGTAGGGATTCTATTCTATGTGGATTTCTATGTAACTTGAATTGGGGATATTTCTTGGTTTTCTAGACCCATCTCAATAAAGTCCTCCCCTAATTGTATGATTGTCATTCTGTGGGAAGGATATGAGGGATTGGGTTCACTCATGGACCCCAGAAGCAGAGCATAGGCCACCCCAGGGGGCTGTAAGTGCTGAAGTGGCCTGGTAACAAGGTCTGTCTCAGTTTTCTGGGACTTCATTCCAGTTGTTCCAGAAGCACTTAAGCCCTCTTTGCTCATTCCTCATTGCTGTTTAACATCAATCCCCCATGTGCCCCATCCTGCTCATGCCAACTTCATAATCCTGCCAATCACATCAGTCCTTCTGGCTCGAAATACCCTCCATGCCATCTACCTATGCACTTACCCATTTTTCTCATGGTCTGAACTCAGGAGACGTGAATTTGTGAAATGTATGTTTCGCACAATTTAAAACTCTCACTTCTGCATACTTCATTGTGAAGACCACTCATTTATAGAATGGCTTAATCTGTAGAACTGAAAAACAAACGCAAATTCTGCTGTCTAGATCTTATTGGGCATCCGACCTAGTGTGTTGAAAGATATACATATTTAAAATCTGTCTGTTTAGTCAGGTGAAGACACATTTTGACTACTCCAGTGCTTTCGTGGACCCTCTGTTTCGTGCTTACTTTAAACTTTGCTGCCCCATTCTAATGTGTTCATTATACCTCTGGACTGGATGATCCACAATGTCTCCCAACTTGGCTTGGTGTCCAATCTTGTTTGATAATGCTCTAGTGAAGTGCCTGAATATTTATTATATTTAATATCAAGCAACATAAAGGAGATGTCAGGTGAACTAAATATTAGTCTGAGTCTACGTTTTAAGCATTGTCTAAAACTAAGAGTTGGAGAGGTTTAGGAACTGAATTCCAGAGTGAAAGCTCTTGGCATGGTTTCTGGTGCTGCCTGAATTACAGTCATGGATGCTTCACTAGCCCAAAGTGAAGGAGCATAAAGATCTTGGATGGTTCAAAGGCTTGGCTGGTGGGGAGTGTTAAAGCCATTGAGAAATTTGAAAATGATTAAAATTTAAAAATCAACTTGTAGCTGTACTGTATCCAGATAAGGGTCAATATGAGCAAGAGATGGTGCAAACATTTAGTATGAACAGTCAGATATGATAAAAAATTATCTGTTTTGATTTAATGTACATTTTGAGCAGAGTTGGTTGAATAATTGACTAAAGTTATACAATTACCAGACTTGAGCACTAATGCCAGAATAAGATAAAAGAAGTTTGTTCATTCTGAACAGAGGGATCTTTGGCACAGTTGAAATGACTCTGCCTCTGGGCCAAAAGGCCCAGATTCAATAGTGTGTAATAATGTATCTTAATAAGTTGGACAAGGGTATCCATATCCTGAACAGGCTGATGTACGTCCACATCTATCTATCAGCTATCCACTCCCACTCATCAAATTTATGTAAGCTCATAGACGTGACACTAAGCCGTATACAAACTAACGTGTATAACGCCAGTTATGCTGGAGGGAGTTACAAGACATTATAAAATCAAAACCTGTAGACAGCATCATAAACGATGGGACTAAAACTCAAGTGAATGACTTGTTCGAGTTGTCTGAAGCTTAATATTGTGTTGGTAATATCTTATTAGTTAATTTACCGTAAACTTTATTTGCTGTGTTTCCATGCTGCAGGTAACATGATCTTATTTTCAGAACCAGTTTTTGCAGATGGTAAGGTTTGTGAACTAATCAAGTAGGTCACATTGATCACTGGTGACAAAGTTATTTTTCTGTGCTATTTAATACATTTAATACTATAATTGATTTAACTGCTCACCAGAATGCACCATTTCTCTGCAGTGATTTTGACCTCAGTATTCACAATGTACTGTATGCTTATTAGATTACCAAACAGCTCCAACACTACTGGGAGAATATGACAAAGATCTTCTAGTTGACTGAAGTTCTGTATGCTGCATTTCTGCAATATAGGAACAGGAGGAGGCCATTCAGTCCTTTTGAGCCTGTTACTCAACTTGATATATCCTACTTTTTCCCATATCCCTTGATACTTTTAGTTCACAAAAATTTATACATTTCAGATTAATAATTGATCTAGAGCTAATTGCAATTTCTTGAAGTAAGTTCAAGTTTCCAACGCATTTTGTATAGTTGAGCTTTCTATATTCACCACAGCTGCCATTTCCCTACTGTACTTTCAAGGACAAAATTACCGTTAGAAATTTTCAAATGGCCCATATTGAATCTCCTTTAAAATAATTGTAAAAGCCTTTTCTTATAACGCTCAAAACTTTCATAACATTTTGACTTTTGTAATTCTCATTGTTTATTTTGCCAGACTTTGTAATTGCTCTCACTTGTCAAGATTTATGCTTTATATTGCATTTTGTTTCTTCGTTTCTGTTTTTATTTCTCTTTCTGCAGAAGTGGGGGGTCTTTAAAATAAATTGGCCTGTTTTTGATGGAAATCCTGTCAGTCATGCTTGGTAAGGAGCCATTCTGACTTCAACCTCTAGATTAGCTATGGGAAAAAGTGCAGGTCATACTCCAACCTTAGTCATGAATGTTTCAAACAATTCTGCTAATTTGATTGTGCATTTAATCATGTATTACCTAGCTGCTCAAAAGCTGCAATTTTCTTTTTGTTAAGCTGGTCGACTTCAGAATGAACTCGTAATCTGCTTTAAGGCGTTGTGTAATTAAACAGTTGCTAAGGGAACAGAAAGATCAGAAAAGAAACATGGTTTAATTTTTGCGTCATAGTGTTTCCATATCAACTCCCTTGCCAATTTTCACATATTTCATGTATGTTTTTGTTTTGAAATGTTAATATTATGTTAATTGTGGAGGGGATGTCAGAGGAAAGTGTCGTAAAAGAAATGATAAAAGATCAGAGACTTTAATTGTCAGTTTGTGGTTATTGGGACCTGACATCTAAAATCCAGCCAAGTGTCAGGTCTTGGGGCTCTGAGGTCATACCAGTGAAAGCCGATGAGCAATTAACTGACTGTTTTTGATTTTTACTGATTTCAGTGCCTCTCAAATGCCTCTCTAGAACAAAGAACTTAAAGATCAAACCTGACATTAGATGAATCTGAAAGAGAGGGACCCATAATGTACCAATGGAAGGCATAATTTGCCTGGAAAGTACACGGAATAATACTTTTCTCGGTACGTGTGGCAGTAATAAATCAAATCAAAAATTGAAGAAGATCACAAACAACCATACACCGATAGAATGTAATTGTTACTGTCCTGTGACATAAGGACAGGTAAAACAAGAATGATAAATGACTGACATGATCTTTGCATCAGACAATAACACGTAGCATAGACAAGACATTGGAGAAACAAGGGATATTGCTGCACCCAAGACAGTGAAAGGCACACCCAATGGTGAAAAGTGGGAAACAATTGAAATGATCAGATCAGATCTGGATATGTAAGTTACAAGGTGGATCGAGCAGTGCCTCCCCTTTTCACCACCAACATGTCCAACCCTACAACTCAACCCCCCCTGACCTCCAAACATCTCCCTGCTCTGAACACAAAGGACCTGCTGGAAAGGCAACAATCTGATATCACTGGAGCACTGAGTTGTGTACAGTATTAAAATGTAGTGATGATAAAATGGATTAATGCCTTGCACTTGTCCTCATTTGCTGTTTTTTACAAGCTGAGGCACTTTTCAAGAGGAATCATTTGTGTTTGCGAGGGACTTTTTTCTTGAGGAAGTCATTGATAAAATGATCTTGAAAAATAAAAGCTCTTCTGCGCTGGAGGCCACTTTCCAATTATTAGCTTATTTGCATTCAAGTCCGGCTTTGTGATGTGCTCTGAGTAAATCACATGGAATGCTTTCTTTAATAATAAATTTCACATGCTTACAAATCGAATGAAAAGATCTCATTTAATATAGCAAGCATAGAATCTAAACTGTACTCAAAGACATATCATTTTACCTCATTGCAGGTTAATAGCCTTTGGATCAGCCTCGCTTTTCTCATGTTGCACTGTAATAAAACACAATTGCATCGTTGAGATTATCAGTAAGGAAACATTGCTTAAAATGCATCACCTTACACCTGTTCATTGTTTTCTTTTCATAATTAAGTTCCCTCTTGTCCTAAGGCAGAGAATGGTAATGTAACCAACTTAGTATCTACCCATTAAAGTTGTCTTAGGTGTTTCTGAATTTTAAACATGACAATCACTAGGGAATACATATTCCCCCATTTACAAAGTTAATGTTACATGTGACAATAAAACTGATTCAATGCAGTTCATTTTAAATGAGACCAAGTAACTTACCAATGATATAGCCTTCCTAGTAAAGTAACCTTTAATTTTGCTCCTTTTTTCAAAACTATCTATTTTATTTGCATCTGTTTTATGTAATGATAGAAGCCAACAAATCACTGTGTACGTTCTTTAAAAATGAAGACGTAGTTATGTAGTTCTTAATAAGTGGTCAGGGTCTGTAATGGCACAGGAAGTTGCAACCTGGAGTTCTGCTGCTTTGTTGATTCTGCAAAAATAGAATTGGATTTTATTGTCATGTGGCCTCAGGTACAGAAGTGAAAACTGTATGATGTCACAGTGCCATCCTTGGTATAAAGGTACCTAGGTACAATATAGAACAAAGAAAATTACAGCACAGGAACAGGTGCTTCGGCCCTCCAAGCCTGCACCATCCAGATCCTCTATCTAAATCTGTCTAATACCTTAGGTACCAAGTAGAAAAATAAAGAAACAAACTTAAAAATTCAACATTGCAGTCCTTCTTAATTGCCTCAGCCATGCTGGGCTTGCACTCCCCACATGGGTTCAAATACCTCTGTACTGGCCTCGATCTCCCGGCACTTGATGCTGCCACAGTTGCCAGAAGACCTCTGGTTGCTTACTGTCACTGCCGATACTGGGAACCTCTATAGCTGCCCTACTGAGCTTGATCTTCTTGTGCTGGCCTCACTCTTTTTCAAGCTGGGCTCAATCTCTCCCATTGGGCAAGCTCTCTTGCTGCCCCCACTCTGGCTCACTTCTCTCTGCTTTACTCTACACTGGGCTCACTCTCACTATCCCCCACTCTCTCATTGTCCCCCCTGTGGTGGCCCGCGCTCCCCCTGTGCTGGCTCGGTCTCTCCCCATGCTGGCTTGCTCTTCTCCCTTGCTGGGCTTGCTCTCTCCATCTCCTTTGTGCTCTCTTGCTCTCCCCTGCACTGGCTTGATCGATCTCCCCCTCTGCAGAAAATAAGTCTGGGGTGGGAAGAATTGAAGATGACTGTTGCTGAGCACTCACAGTTGCATTTGCTCTGAGTGGTATTGCTGGTATGGGAGTACCTCTGACCTCTGGCTGGCAGCTCAAACACATCAACCCCTCCTTTTGGTGGAACCGGGAATTCCAGCAGCAGCCAATGTGCGACTTTTTTAGGACTAAAGCCAGACTGGGCTCTTGGAAATGCTAATGTTAGGGCTGGTGCACAGGGCCACTGCCATGATCATTAGACCTCACCCAGTGTCTTTCACTGTCTTAGCACATCCAAGAACATTTTACAACCAAAGGAGTACATTTAAAATGTAGTCAGTGCTATCGTGTAGAAAACCAATTTTTCCACAAGACTCCACAAACAGGATGTGTTGCTGACCAGATAGTCTGTTTTGATGCATGAACACACAATATGCTTGGCTATATTTCTTTCTGCAAATGTAGTTCAAGTATCAATGACGTCAGAATTAGATTAATGTTTCTGTTAAACTTATAAATAGGGCAGTTTAGCAGAAATAAATTAAGTATCAAGACAATGATATTGCTCACAGTAATTTCTCAGTTTTTATTTTCTTGCTTCAGTTGTAGAAAAAATGGTTTTCTTGACTAAATATGTAAGTACTTACACCGGAAAGTGTTGAGAAATTTAGATTAGATTAGATTAGATTACTTACAGTGTGGAAACAGGCCCTTCGGCCCAACAAGTCCACACCGCCCCGCCGAAGCGTAACCCACCCATACCCCTACCCCTACCCCTACCCCTACATCTATATCTACCCCTTACTTAACACTACAGGCAATTTAGCATGGCCAATTCACCTGACCTGCACATCTTTGGACTGTGGGAGGAAACCGGAGCACCCGGAGGAAACCCACGCAGACACGGGGAGAACGTGCAAACTCCACACAGTCAGTCGCCTGAGGCGGGAATTGAACCCGGGTCTCTGGCGCTGTGAGGCAGCAGTGCTAACCACTGTGCCACCGTGCCGCCCACAAATTTATCAGGTAGTGACATTGATAGGCTTCCATTTTGTAAGACGATGACTTGGATTATTGCTGATCTGTGAATGTCAGGAGCTGCATTCTGAAAAGAGTCTCTGCTGTATTTGCTGCAGAGGAGGACAGTGGGATGAGAAGGTGCATGATTTGCTGGCCTCTGTTTTCTCTGACTGAACTGCTTAAAATGATCACACAAAATAGAAAGGATGGTGCTGTATTCTGTGAAATTTCAGGCTTTTTGGATATTAGGTTTTTAAGCTCCAAAAGAAATTAAATAGGTGTTCTCTCAAGAAACCTTTGTAGTTGTTCAAGTCAACATCGGTGTATATTTGGTGAGGGGTCAACTATGAGAGAGCATAGTTTTAGGTTAAGGGGCAGCATATTTGGAGGGGATTCTGGAAAAAAACATTTTTTCACTTAGTGGGTGGTGGGAATGTGGAACACACTGCCTGGAAGGGAGTGGGGGCCAGAAATCTTACAACCCCGAAAAAAAAATGTTTGGATGAATACTTCAAATGTAACATTCACAGATATGGGGCAAGTACAGGAAATTAGGATTAGCACACTTTTAGTGGTAGCTAGGTTGGTGTAGAATCAATGGGCTGAAAGGCCTTTTCTCTACTGTAAAAATCTATGAATGATCTGTAAGGTAAATGGCAACAGGCATGGCTTCTAATATCTTTAAGATAAATCTAATATCTTTAAAGATAAATCTTTAAGATAAATAAAGTACAGCTTGGTAGAGCGCTACTTAAATTATCTGAAATTTTTTTTTATCACTCATTCAGTCTCGCCATCTGAGGTAGTTTGGGCTGAGGTTAGGAATAGGAAAGGTGAAGTCACCCTGTTAGAAGTTTTTTACAGGCCTCCTAATAGTCCTAGAAGCGTAGAAGAAAGGATTGCGAGGATGATTCAGGAGAAGAGTGAAAGTAATAGGGTGATTTAACTTTCCTGATATTGATTGGGAAAGCTATAGCTCGGGTTTGTTAGATGGGTCGGTGTTTGTCCAATGTATGCAGGAGGGTTTCATGACACAATAGGTAGACAGGCCAACAAGAGGTGAGGCCATACTGGATTTGGTTCTGGGTAACGAACCAGGCCAGGTGTTAGAATTAGAGGGAGGTGAGCACTTTGGGGACAGTGACCACAATTCGGTGACTTTTACTCTAGTGATGGAGAGGGATAAGTGTGCATTGCAGGGCAAGAGTTATAGCTGGGGGCAGGGAAATTATGATGTGGTGAGGCATGACTTAGGATGCGTGGCTTGGAAAAGTAGATTCCAAGGCAAGGGCGCAATTGATATGTGGAGATTGTTCAAGGAGCAACTATCGAGTGTCCTTGATAAGTATGTACCTGTCAGGCAGGGAGGAAAGGGTCGTGTGAGGGAGCCGTGGTTTAATAAGGAATTGGAATCCCTTGTTAAAGGGAAGAGGGCGGCCTATGTAAAGATGAGGCGTGAAGGTTCAATTGGGGTGATTCAGAGTTATAAGGTAGCCAGGAAGAATTTGAAGAGAGAGCTAAGAGCAGCAAGGAGAGGACATGAAAAGTCCTTAGTTGGTAGTTTTAGGGAAAACCCTAAGGCTTTCTATAGGTATGTCAGGAATAAAATAATGACTAGGGTAGGAATAGGTCCAGTCAAGGATAAGTAGTGGGAAGTTGTGTGTGGAGGCTGAAGAGATTGGGGAGATACTGAATGAATACTTTTCGTCAGTATTCATTCAGGAACAGGACATTGTTGCCAATGTGAATACTGAGTCACAATTAATTAGAATGGACGGCTTTGAGGTATGTAAGGACGAGGTATTGGAAATTCTGGAAAAGGTGATAAGTCCCCTGGGCCTGATGGCATTTATCCCAGGATTCTCTGGGAAGCAAGGGAGGAGATTGCAGAACCATTGGCCTTGATTTTTATGTCCTCGTTGTCTACAGGAATAGTGCCAGAAGACTGGAGGATAGCGAATGTGGTCACCTTGTTCAAGAAGAGGAGTAGGGACAGCCCTAGTAATTATAGGCCAGTGAGTCTCACTTCTGTTGTGGGCAAAGTCTGAGAGAGAATTGTAAGGGATAGGACTTATGAACATCTGGATAGGAATAATGTGATCAAGGATAGTCAGCATGGTTTTGTGAAGGGCAAGTCGTGCCTCACAAACCTTATTGAATTCTTCGAGAAGGTGACGAAGGAGGTGGACGAGGGTAAAGCGGTAGATGTGGTGTATATGGATTTTAGTAAGACATTTGATAAGGTTCCCCATGGTAGGCTACTGCAAAAAAATATGGAGGTATGTCATTGAGGGTGAGTTGGAGGTTTGGATTAGGAATTGGCTGGCTGGAAGAAGACAGAGGGTAGTAGTTGATGTTAAAGGTTCATCTTGGAGTGCAGTTACTAGCGGTGTTCCACAAGGATCTGTTTTGGGACCATTGCTGTTTGTCAACTTTATAAATGACCTGGAGGAGGGGCTAGAAGGTTGGGTGAGCAAGTTTGCGGATGATACGAAAGTCGGTGGAATTGTTGACAGTGAGGAAGGATGTGTCAGGTTACAGCGGGATATAGATAAGCTGCAGAGCTGGGCAGAAAGGTGGCAAATGGAGTTCAATGTAGCTAAGTGTGAGGTGATTCACTTTGGTAAGAGTAACAAAAAGATAGGTCCCCTGGGCCTGATGGCATTTATCCCAGGATTCTCTGGGAAGCAAGGGAGGAGATTGCAGAGCCATTGACCTTGATTTTTATGTCCTCGTTGTCTACAGGAATAGTGCCAGAAGACTGGAGGATAGCGAATGTGGTCCCCTTGTTCAAGAAGAGGAGTAGGGATAACCCTAGTAATTATAGGCCGGTGAGCCAGGGGTACTGGGCTAATGGTCGGATACTTGGTAGTGTGGATGAGCAGAGGGATCTTGGTGTCCATGTACACAGATCTTTGAAAGTTGCCACCCAGGTAAATAGTGCGGTGAAGAAGGCATATGGCGTACTGGCTTTTATTGGTAGAGGAATTGAGTTCCGGAGTCCTGAGGTCCTGTTGCAGTTGTATAAGACTCTGGTGCGGCCACATCTGGAGTATTGTGTGCAGTTTTGGTCGCCATACTGTAGGAAGGAGACACTGGAACGGGTACAGAGGAGGTTTACCAGGATGTTGCCTGGTATGGTAGGAAGATCGTAGGAGGAAAGGCTGAGGCACTTGGGGCTGTTTTCATTGGAGAAAAGGAGGTTTAAGGGTGACTTGATAGAGGTGTACAAGATGATTAGGGGTTTAGATAGGGTTGACCATGAGAACCTTTTTCCACGTATGGAGTCAGCTATTACGAGGGGGCATAGCTTTAAATTAAGGGGTGGTAGGTATAGGACAGATGTTAGGGGTAGATTCTTTACTCAGCGAGTCATGAATTCATGGAATGCCCTGCCAGTAGCAGTGGTGGACTCTCCCTCTTTATGGGCATTGGATAGGCATATGGAGGATAGTGGGCTAGTGTAGGTTAGGTGGGCTTGGATCGGCGCAACATCGAGGGCCAAAGGATCTGTACTGCGCTGTATTGTTCTATGTTCGATAGTCCTTGTTTTGTGCCACTCTTCCCCACTGAACTCCTCCCCCCCCCAACCTCCCCCCCCCCCCCCCCCCCCCCCCCCCCGCCCCACCCCTGAACTCCCACGTACCTTCCCCTGCAACTGGAAAAGATGCAAAACCTGCTGGAATATCACTCCCTTCACCTCCATTCGGGCCCCAAACAGCCCTTCCAGGTGTGCCAGAGGTTCACCTGCCTCTCTTCCCAACTAATTTACTGCATCAGCTGTGCCCGATGTGATCTTCTCTGCATCGGGGAAACCAAATGTAAATTGAGGGAACGGTTCGCCGAGCATTTCAACCGGGCCCGCAGGGGCCGAATGGACCTCCCAGTCGCTGCCCATTTTAATTCCCCTTCCCATCCTCTTTCTGACATGACCATCCTTGGCCTCCTCCATTGCCACAACGAACCACAGTGCAAATTGGAGGAACAATACCTCGTCTTCCATCTGGGCAGCCTACAGCCTGGAGGACTCAACATTGAGTTCTCCAATTTCAAAAAAGCCTCCATTCCCATCCCCCGACTTCTTTCCTACCCCCTCCCCCTCACTTCCATCATTCCCTGCCACGAACTGGATTCATTCCTCCCACTGAGCAACCAGCTTGTACCCTCTTCACCTATCCCCACTTCACCACCCTGCTCCCGCTACCTCCTTTATCTTCAGTTCTCCCCACACCCACTCCTGAAATCCTGAACAAGGATTATACCCAAAGCGTCAACTTCACCTCCTGATGCCATCTGGCTTGCTGTGTTCTTCCAGCCTCCTACCTGTGTATTGCTGAGTTTTCCCAGTATATTCTGTTTTTGTTTCTTATTTCCAGCATCTGCAGGTCTTTTGTTTGTGTTTTGGATGGTGTCTGTACATATTTTCTTTTCTGTCTGTAACGAGCAGGGTCCATGGTATTATATGATGCTTCGTATGCACAAGCACACCACATTGGGAACATGACTCCTGCATCACTCAATAAGAATTATTTAGCCAATATTATCCAATCATGGAATATATTTAATGTTCGACACTGTTGTGAGCTTTGCAAGTGTGGGCTGGTGGGTATAGTCATTACTTTGCTTGTTGCCAACATTTGAAGGGATATGCTGTTTGAAATATCTCAAACTGGGCAATGTTTCAAGCAGCTGATCCTTTTGGCAGTTTGCAATGAGCAAATATCAGTTATACCGAAACAGCAGGAACTTGAAAAACTTAAAACTCAGTGTCCAACATCAGATAGAATTATTTTGCAAATGTTGGTCAATTTGGAGTCAGGCATACTACATATATTTATATACGGGGCCCTAATGTTTTGAGATATGGAGAACATGTACGTGCACTGTGCTGCTTTCACCTTAACAAAATATGTAGCAATCATTCTCTGATTTATTTCTCAGGGCAATGTCTTGACTGATCAGAGCCAACTTTCCTGGTTTTAAAATTTAAACTAATCTTGGGCAGTTTACTGTCTGTTTTCATCTAACTGATATATTCTCCAGCAGTTCTACTAATCAAAATTTAGTGACAAAATTTCAGCACTCTCCTATCATAGAGGACACAAAATTTACTTCAAGGTTGGAGATAGAGAGTACTGGTAGAGGGTTAGTTTTTGGACTGGAGACCAGTGGTGTGCCGCAAGGATTGGCGCTGCGTCCACAGTTTTTTGTAATTTATATCAACTATTTGCATGTGAATATAGAGGCATTATTCGTAAGTTTGCAGATGACTCCAAAATAGTTAATGTAGTGGACAGTGAAGAAGATTATCTCTGAGTACAATGGGTCCTTGATCAGATGGGCCAATGGGCTGAGGAATGGCAACTGGAGCTTAATTTAGATAAATGTGACATGTTGCATTTTGGTAAGGCAAACTAGGACAGGACATATACACTTAATGACAGGGTCCTGGGGAGTGTTGCAGAACAGAGACCTAGGGATGCAGGCGCATAGTTCCTTGGAAGTGGAGTCCCAGGTAGACACAGTGGTGAAGAAGGCATGTGTCATGCTTGACTTCATTGGTCAGAATATTGAGTATAGTAGTTGGGCTGTCATGTTGTTTCTGTACAGGACATTGGTGAGGCCACTACTAGAATACTCTGTACAATTCTGGTCTCCCTGCCGTAGGAACGATATTGTTAAACTTCAGAGGCTGCAGAAAATCTTTACGAGGATGTTGGGAGTGGAGAGTTTGAGTTAAGGGGAGAGGCTGAATAGTCTGGGATGTTTTTTTACCCCTGGAGCATTGGAGGCTGAAGGGTGACCTTATAGAGGTTTATAAAATCATGAGGGGCATGGATAGGGTGAATAGACAAGGGCTTTTATGGAATGAGCTGCCAGAAGAAATGGTGGAGGCTGGTACAATTAGAACATTTAAAAGGCATCTGGATAGGTACATGAATAGTAAGGATTTAGAGAGATATTGGCCAAATGCTGGCAAATGGGACTGGATTCAATTGCGATATCTGGTTGGCATGCACAAGTTGGACTGAAGGGTCGGTTCCTGTGCAGTATGGCTCTATGTCTCTATATAGTATACATTGGAAAGTGCAGGGAATGGGCACAATTGAATTGTGTAGCTTATTCGACGAACAGCCACTGTGTGTCCTTGATAAGTACGTACCTGTCAGGCAGGGAGGAAGTGGTCGAGCGCGGGAGCCGTGGTTTACTAAGGAAGTTGAATCTCTCGTCGAGATGAAGGAGCCTTCTGTTAGGATGAGACATGAAGGCTCAGTTCGGGCGTTTGAGAGTTACAAGTTAGCCAGAAAGGACCTCGAGAGCTAAGAAGAACCAGGAGGGGGCATGAGAAGTATTGGCGGATAGGATAAAGGAATACCTAAAGCTTTCAATCAGTATATCAGTTATAAAAGAATAACTAGAGAAAGATTGGGGGCAATCAAGGATAACAGTGGGAAATTGTGCGTGGAGTCCAAGGAGGTAGGCAAAGCGCTAAATGAATATTTTTCATCAGTATTCAGACTGGAAAGAGACAATTGTTGTTGAGGAAAATACGGAGATTCAGGCAACTAGACTAGACTGGATTGAGGTTCACAAGGAGGAGGTGTCAGCAATTCTGGAAAATGTGAAAATAGATAAATCCCCTGGGCTGGATGGGATTTATCCTAGGATTCTCTGGGAAGCCAGGGAGGAAATTGCAGAGCCTTTGGCTTTGCTCTTTATGTTGTCATTATCTACAGGAATAGTGCCAGAAATCGGAGGATAGCAAATGTTGTCCCTTATTCAAGAAGGGGAGTACAGACAACCCTGGTAATTACTTCCGTTTTGGGTAAAAGTGTTGGAAAGGGTTAGAAGAGATAGGATTTATAACATCTAGAAAGGAATAAGTTGATTAGGGATAATCAACACTGTTTTGTGATGGGTAGGTCATGCCTTACAAACCTTATTGAGTTCTTTGAGATGATGACCAAACAGGTGGATGAGGGTAAAGCGGTTAATGTGGTGTATATGGATTTCAGTGAGGCGTTTGATAAGGTTCCCCACGGTAGGTTATTGCACAAAATACAGAGGCATGGAATTGAGGGTGATTTAGCAGTTTGGATCAGAAATTGGTTATCTGAAAGAAGACAGAGGGTGGTGGTTAATGGGAAAAGTTTATTCAGGAGATCAGTTACTAGTGGTGTCCCGCAAGGATCTGTTTTGGATCCACTGCTATTTGCAATTTTTATAAATGACATGGATGAGGGTGCAGAAGAATGGATTCGTAAATTTATGGATGACACTAAGGTCGGTGGAGTTGTGGTTAGCGCTGAAGGATGTTGCAGGTTACAGAGGGACATAGATAAGCTGTAGAGCTGGGCAGGTGACAAATGGAGTTTAACGTGGAAAATTGTGAGGAGATTCACTTTGGAAAAAAACAACAGGAATAAAGAGTACAGAGGAGCCTCAATTATCCAAACGAGATGGACAGGCAGTATTTTGTTTGGATAATCGTCGGATAATCGATTTGACTTTAAACAAGGGAAGCCATACTGATTTAATACTGTGCTCTACCGTAGAGTTTGTTTAAATCTATCACTTTGATGAGTCTGATACTTTAAAAACACATGCGCAATTTGCAAGTTGCAGGTTAAACTGAGAAGGACTAAACCCAAACCATCATGAAATCCCAGCATTAAGCAAGCTCCCAAACAGCTTCTACGATCACAAGAGTATTTGTCCGTTTCCGGGAACTCAGTGTCGCGGTAGGAAGACAGAAGCACCACCTTGCTCATGTGTTTACTTTCTTAGCCATTTCTTTTTATGAACGGCCTGGTAAAGTGATGGGAATAATGTACTTACTTTTGCAAAGAGCTGTGTAACTGACCCTTACATCAGTTGAGTTGCTGAGGCGTTTTCAGATGTTCTTCAGTGTAGGTAAATCGAATACACTTACCTCTTTGATGTAAAGTTTTTAAGGGACCTTGAGATCTTCTCCGGATAATGCGAAATTCAGATAATTGATATTCGGATTATCGAGGCTTCTCGGTACTGGGCTAATGGTAAGATTCTTGGCAGTGTAGATAAGCAGAGAGATCTCAGTGTCCATGTACATAGATCCCTGAAAGTTGCCACCCAGGTTGATAGGGTTGTTAAGAAGGCATACAGTGTATTAGCTTTTATTGGTAGAGGGATTGAGTTTTGGAACCAGGAGGTCATGTACAAAACTCCGGCACAGCCACACTTGGAGTATTGCGTACAGTTCTGGTCACTGCATTATAAGAAGGATGTGGAAGCTTTGGAAAGGGTTCAGAGGAGATTTACTAGGATGTTGTCTGGTATGGAAGGAAGGTCTCATGAGGAAAGGCTGAGGGACTGGAGGCTGTTTTCGTTAGAGTGAAGAGGTGACTTAATTGAGACATATAAGATAATCAGAGGGTTAGACAGGGTGGACAGTGACAGCCTTTTTCCTTGGATGGTGATGGCTAGCACAAAGGGGGCATAGCTTTAAATTGAGGGGTGATAGATATTGGAAAGATGTCAGAAGTAGGTTCTTTACTCAGAGTAGTAGGGATGTGGAATGCACTGCCTGCAACAGTAATAAACTCGCCAACTTTAAGGGCCCTTAAATGGGCATTGGATAAACGTATGGATGACAATGGAATAGTATAGGATAGAAATGCTTCAGATTGGTTTCACAGGTCGACACAACATCGAGTGTTGAAGGGCCTATACTGCGCTGTAATGTTCTATTTTGTTTTCTCTTCATTTTGGCAACTCTTGCAAATTGTCCTGATGACGACATGACACAAAGCTTTGACAAAATGTCTTTCTTTCTGTGATCTTCAAGATACCGCAGTCTTATCAGCTGTACAATACTTCTCTGAAGTCTTAATTTTGTCTTTAATCAAATGATAGTGGTAATTGTCACATGTAATATGTGAAACTTTTTGGACATTTCTGAAAATCATGTGAATGACATTGGCACAAATCCATTTCTTTCTTCCTTTCTGACAGCTGTCAAATATTTCCTGTCAAATATATGGATTTCTCCAATAATTTCTTGCTCCAGCTACTGCTGTGTATTCCACTGAGAATAAATCTGGCATAATCTTTTTTCCACAAGAATGGAAAGTTTTTAGGTATTGTTAAAACTAACCACGATCTTGTAACTACATCTGATGATGTCATATTCCAATGGTGGAAAATTTTGTAGTGAGAGCTTATTATCTGTACAATTTAACAGCAGCAGAGATTTGTATTTGTGGCATCTTTGATGTAGAATGGTATGATAAGGTGCTCAGAGGACTGTCTTAAAGCAACATTTGACATTGAGCCACCTCAGGCAATATCAGTTCAGATGATCAATAGGTTAGTTTAAAGCGAGTGTCTTAAATGTGCAACACTACTAGAGAGATAGAAAACTTTAGGGAAGATGTTTTAGAGTTTGGGAACGAGGCAGCTGAAGGCACAGCCCCCAATGATGAGCAATTAGCATTTGGATGCTTCAGAACCTAGAACTGGATTTTTTTTTACTCACTCATGGGATGTGGGCATTTTGGCTAGGCCAGCATTTATTGCCCACTACTAGTTGCCCAGAGTGCAGTTAAAAATCAAGTATATTGCTGAGGGTCTGAAGAAACATGTTAGCCTGACCAGGCAAGGATGACAGATTTCCTTTCTAAAAGGACATGAGTGAGCCAGATGGGTTTTCCCCGACAATTGGCATTGGTTTCTTTTTTTTCGACAATAGGTACAGGAGTAGGCCATTCTGCCCTTCGAGCCTGCACTACCATTCGATATGATCATGGCTGATCATCCTTAATAATTATCCTGTTCCTGCCTTATCTCCATAACCCTTGATTCCACTATTCTTGAAATCTCTATCCAACTCTTTTTTAAATGAATCCAGATACTGGGCCTCTACTGCCCTCTGGGGCAGAGCATTCCACACAGCCACCACTCTCCGGGTGAAGAAGTTTCTCCTCATCTCTGTCCTAAATGGTCTACTCCGTATTTTTAAGCTGTGTCCTCTGGTTCGGCACTCACCCATCAGCGGAAACACGTTTCCTGCCTCCAGAGTGTCCAATCCTTTAATTATTTTATATGTTTCAATCAGATCCCCTCTCAATCTTCTAAACTCAAGCCCAGTCGCTCCAGTCTTTCAGCGTAAGGTAGTCCTGCATTCCAGGAATTGACCTTGTGAATCTACGCTGCACTCCCTCAATGGCCAGAATGTCTTTCCTCAAATTTGGAGACCAGAACTGCACACAATACTCCAGGTGTGGTCTCACCAGGGCCCTGTACAGCTGCAGAAGAACCTCTTTGCTTCTATACTCAATCCCTCTTGTTATGAAGGCCAGCATGCTATTAGCCTTCTTCACTACCTGCTGTACCTGCATGCTTACCTTCATTGACTGGTGTACAAGAACACTCAGATCTCTTTGTACTGCCCCTTTACCTAAATTGATTCCATTTAGGTAGTAATCTGCCTTCCTGTTCTTGCCACCATGGTCATCATTAGGTTCGTAATTCCAAATTCTTTATTGAATTGAAATTCTACCATCTGCCGTAGTGGGATTTAAATCTCAGTCCCTAGAACATTACCTGAGTTTGTGGACTAATAGTCTAGTGATAATGCCACTAGGTCATTGCCTCGCCCAAAGTGCCGGTTACTTGGAATGTTGGAGGGCTGGAAAAGATTTCAGAGATAGTGCGGGCTGAGACCATGGAGAAGTTTGAAAAAGGGATCAGAATTCTAGGAGTCAATGTTAGTAAATAAACAGCGATGATGGATGAACAGGACATGGAGCAAGTTAAAAAAATGTTCAGAAAAAGTTTGTCTTGAGGCAACAAAGGTGAGGATTTTAGCAGCAGATGTCTGGAGGTAGGGCAAGTTGAGAAATGTGATAGAATTCAGTCATCTCAATGATGGGGTAGACATGTGTTTGGAAGCTCATCTCCAGGTCAGATAAGATACTGCCAGGGAGTTGAAGTTAGGAGCTAGGGGATAGTATTTGCAGCAGGGTCCAAAGACAATGAGTTAACCTATTTTGTTATTTTGCAAACATTGTTGCTATTCATGGCTTCCAGGAAATATTGGCCTAGATTTTCTGATGGCTCAATAATTGTATCATGAGAGTTGCTTATGGGGACCCTGCAGAATCGCCATCATAGCAAACACCAGAGGAATTGCGCCAAAAGTTAAAATTTCCCCGACACCTGAAACTCTCTGAAAGTCTTCAGTTACATTGGACCTGAATCTTCCCCATTTTGTCCAGTCCAGGACCGAAGCTGTATCTCCAAAAACTGTCCCTTCTCCTGCTCTGGATATGACCCCCATCCTCCCCCCACTTATTCAGGAGCTGACCACCTCTTCCTTCACTTCAGATCCACCTGTCTCCTTGCCTTGTTGGCATACCACAATAGCCTCCCCCACCCCAACTCTTGTCTCTGAACCTGACCATCCTCCCCCTTTCCTGGGATCTGATAAGACCCCTCCCCAACCATTTGCAACTGGACCTCTCCCCATTCTCCAAACCCATACTCAACTTGTTATCTCCCATTACCTCTGACGTATCTTAAATACTCCATCATGTACTTGGCCATCTTTACATCCTCTTACACCTGGTACCACACCCTCTTGTCAATCTATGCTCCCCCTCCCCCCAGACTTAACCCTTGATTCACTTGGAACACCACCTACTTGGTACCCTACCAACCTGCCAGTTTATCTTTTTAGCACACTAACGTCACACTTACTTTGAGAACTGCTGTCCCAAAAGTGACTGTGATTTTGAACATTTAAATTTCAGAACCCTGATGGCTATGTCAGTGGGTTGATGATTTGCCTTTGCCTTCTGCGTGATGAGAGAGCTGTCAGAATGAAGGGCAGCTCTGTGTTTCTGAGGGGAGCTCTGACCAGAATCTCCCTTCAGAAATGTGGAGCTCTTTGACGATATAAATAATGCAAGCAGAATGGCAAGGCATAGGAAATTTCCATGCCTCAGAAAATCTGGCTCATTATTCTTGCCCTGGTGGCAATTGTTTTGCTTGCTTCACCAGGAGACAATCTGCTTGAACAAATAGATTTGCAGGAGATTCAATTCAGGTCAAGATTTCCATTGCCTTCAAGGGAATTCTGAGGAACAATAAATAAATCCCTTTTCTGAATAATACTGATTCATTCTAATTTTCCAAGACTCAACTATGACAAATTGCTGACAGGTTTTGTCTATCATTTCTTACTATAATTTTCCCAGAAGACTTTTTTTAAACTTGTCATATCCTGGTATCTGATTTTAATTTATCATTATGAATATATAGTCATATAAAAGAAAATGGAGCAGGACATCCTGCACAAATTCCCTTCTTGTTGCTTCTCCTGGTTTCTGGATCTGAGTTTGAGAGTAGGTCCCCAATAAATCTACAGAAATAATGTCCTGAATCTCTAGGAATTCAGTGGCCATCATTCACACCCAAATGCGTTTCAAACTTCAGAAGGCCAATGATCCAGGTGTCCATATAGAATGCACTGATCTTCCTGCCAAGGCAGGTGAATACACTTAGTTCTGGTGTTGACCCTCACTGTGTTTTTTTTTATTAGAGTTCTCTGACATTTCTCAGGTATTGGTATTGATTCATCAGAATTTCATTGTGTTTGCTCACCAAAAGGGAAGGTAACCCAAGGTATCTCTCAAAGGAAGAAGCTTGCTCTCCATAACACTAACTCCCTAAACTCAACGCACCATTACACTTTCCTGTGTATTTATTGGATCCACTTCAAAATACTAACAAAGCAATGTACATTGCCATAGTTAACAGGCATGGGGCCTTCAAATCAGGAGACCCACTCAAATATAACGAATCTAAGTATGGCCTTCACAGAGCTATAAGACAGCCAAGGACCGATACCGATCCAAACTAGACACCCAGACAGACATGGTGACTGTGGCAAGGACTGAATGACATCACAGGTTCTAAAAAGAGACGATGACATATCCCTCCCAGACTGTCTCATCGCGTTCTATGCTCACTTTGAGCAGAGTTTCGGCGGAGAGGTAACACCTATTCCGACAAGTCCTGACGAACCTATCCCAACAGTCACTGCATCAGAGGCCAGATCAGTTTTCCTTCGTTTGAATCCAAGGAAAGCGATGGGACTAGCTGGAGTACCAGGCTGTGCACTCAGCAGGCACAGATCAACTGGCAGAGGTCTTCTCGGACATCATCAACCTCTCCCTGCAGCAGGCCCCTGTCCCTGCCAGTTTCAAGACAGCCAACATCATCCCTGTGCATAAGAAGGCTCATGCAGCATGTCTCAATGACTCCAGCCTCCCCACTACTCTTGACCCACTCCAATTTGCCTATCGGACCAACAGATCCATGTCAGATGCCATATCACTTGACCTTCACTCCTCCTGAGAACATCTTGACACCAAAAACAACTATGTAAGAATCCTACTCATTGACTACAGTTCAGCCTTCAACACTGTTATTCCCTCGAGACTGATTACTAAACTTAGTGATCTCAGACTAAGGCCCACTCTCTGCAACTGAATCCTCAGTTTCCTGACCCACAGGCCACAAACAGTGAAGACTGGGGACAATATTTCATTCTCACTAACACTCAACACTGGATTCCCCCCAGAGGTGCGTACTCAGGCCCCTACTGTACTCACTGTATACCCATGACTGCGTCACCAAATACCAGGCTAATGCCATTTACAAGTTCACTGATGACACCACCATAGTCGGTCCAATCTCAGATGGTGATGAAACAGACGGGAGGCGGAAGACCTGGAAAAATGGTGCAGTGAGAACAACCTAGCTCTCAATGCCAGCAAAACCAATGAACTCATTATTGACGTTCGGAGGGAGGTTACTCATGCCCCCCTACACATTAACAGCACAGAGGTGGAACGAGTGGAGAGTTGTCAAGCTCCTGGGAGTGGTCATCAACAACAAGCTTTCTTGGACTCTTCATGTGGACGCAGTGGCTACAAAAGCCCAACAGCATCTCTTCTTCCTCAGGCAGCTGAGGAAATTTGGCTTGGTGGTGATTACCCTTGCCAATTTTCATAGGTACGCCATCGAGAGCATTCTGTCTGGGTGTATCACTACCTGCAATGGCAACTGTACCATTCAAGATCGGAGACGGTTACAGAGAGTGATGAACTCGGCCCGGACAATCACAAAGGCCAACCTCCCATCTATAGAATCCATCTACCAGGTCCGCTGTCAAGGAAAGGCCACCAGCATTCTCAAAGATCCATCCCACCCTGGCAATGTTTTTCTACAAATTCTACCATCAGGGAGAAGGTACAGTAGCCTGAACACACGCACCAGCCGGTTTCAAAACAGTTTCTATCCTACTGTTGTTAGAATATTGAATGGACTCACAAACTCTTAACATTCGCCTATACCTGTGTTTTTGTTTTTATCACTGTTTACCTATTATTTATTTATCTATGCTACTTAACTCTGTGATCTGCCTGTATTGCTGGCAAGACAAAGCTTTTCACTGTGCCTCGGTGCACGTGACAATAAATTCAATTCAATTAACACATGCAAAGTGAATAGTTTTCCATTACTTAACAATGTTGAGTAATTTGTATTATACTGATCCTGACAACATTACTTTTTACAATGTCTTTTGTGAATGCATTTTCTTAATACCAAGTGTTCTAAATATATATTGAGTTTGGTTTAATACCACTTTATGATTCTTAGTAAGTCTATTAATGTTATGTCAGGAGGAGTTACAAAAGCAAAAGGTGTGGTTGGATATTTGTGTGTGTATACCTTATAATTATAATCTTTGGTAACATAGATTATAATTATAGGAATGTGCATGCATCTAAATAGCTACGTGTTCTAAAAGTGCTGGGGCTCAAATCCCTTGGTTTTTCCTGATATCTAGTGATAATTCTGAGTTTTTCTCAGGGCTATGTAAACAACAGAATTTTTCTCCACCTGCTCCCAAACAAATAAGAGGTCAGTCATTCCTTGAGCCTGGTCCTGATCCTGTTGCACTGCAGAGACCTGCTGTTGCAGAAATGGCTGATACATCCAAGACTTGAGGCTGATGGGTATCCTTCAAGAGCCCCACTGAGTGCAGACTAGGCAAGCAGGCTGGAGTCACAAAGATCTTAATGATTTAGAACTGCTATTTCATTTTCTGCAATGTTGTGAAAGTAAGTGATCCAACTGAGGCAACCAGTTCAAATTTGTTGCTACTGTGCTGTAATCTTTAACAGCAGATTCTGAGAAAGAAACTCTGATTTCTTAGCACAATTAACAACAATGAGGAAGTTGCGACACTGCATTTTTACAATTATTCATTTGTTTTACAAAAAGGACTTGGTTTTGTTCAAGATTTACTGAAAATATGAAATTGCACTTTGGAAACTCTCAAAGAAATAATTTGTTTATCACATTTGAAAAATCTACCAGCAAGGCAGAGTTTCTATTGTAATTTTATTTGACAGTTTAACTGTGTTTGCTGAATCAGCTGCTGCATTGATGCCATTAAAGATCAGTCACTCCTGAGTTGTGGAAATAGTTTCATACGTGCAAGACATAAATTCCTCAATGATTGAACATCTTGGACAATTCTGTGGTTAAATTAGATCTTTAGCACGTGAGGGAAAAGTTGAAGAGATCTAAAACTTAATTTGTTGTGATCCCCTTTAAGGGGCAAACATTGTAGGTTCAAAATGGTAACACGCACATTCAGAAAAGTACATTTCACATTGCATTTTAGGATAGCACATGCAGAAAATGCATTTCAAAATAAAGTAACAGGATCGAGGCAATTGACGATGAGAAAATGGTGTTATATTTTGAGCTCAGGATAGTGTGTGACTTGATGAGGTTTCCATACATCTGCTGTCATTATCCTTCTTAGTGGTACAATTTGTGGACTTGGAAGACACAATCAAAGGAAGCCTGGTGAGTTATTGCAGTGCAGTATGTAACTGGTAAACAGTGCCTCATGGTCTAGACTGGTGGCGAAGAAGGTGAAAATTTAATTTGGTTAGTAGGGTAGCAGTCAATACAAGCTGTCCTGGTTACAAATAAAAACAGAAATTGCTGGAAAAGCTCAGCACATCTGTCAACATTTGTGGAGAGAAATCAGAGTTAACATTTCGGGTCCCTTCCTCAGAACTGATCAAGAATCTATCTCAGCCTTAAATATATGCAAGGACTCTATTGTTCTTTCGGACTCTGCCCTGCCCCCCGCCAGCTTTCTGTGGCCAGGAGTTCCAAAGACTCTCTGAGAGAAGACATTCCTCTTCATCTCAGTCTTAATTGATGCCCCTTTATTCTGAGACTATGCTGTCTGGTTCTGAACTCTCCATGAGGTAAACATCCTTTGGAATTTACCCTGTCAAGCCTCTTAGAATCCTATAGGTTTCAATGAATACTATTCATGGAATAGAATCATGGAATTCCTACAGTGTGGAAGCAGGTCCTTTGGCCCAACACGTCCACACTGACCCTCTGAAGAGTCACCTATCCAGACCCATTCCCCTACCCTATATTTACCCCTTACTAATGCACCTAGCCTACACATCCCTGAACACTATGTGGCAATTTAGCACGGCAAATTCACCTAACCTGCCATCTTTTAGATTGTGGGAGGAAACCAGAGCACCCAGAGGAAACCTACACAGACATGGGGAGAATGTGCAAACTCCACACACAGTCTCCCAAGGCAGGTATTGAACCCAGGTCCCTGGTGGTGTGCGGTAGCAGTGTTAACCACTGAACCACCATGCTGTCCCAATTCAGTTTCACAAGGAACCTGTTTAGAGACTGTTGTTAGGAATGGTAATTGCCTGTTGCTTGTGATGTGAATGTTTCTTGCCATTATCTGAGGAGTTGCAAGTGGAACTGAACACTGCGATTATCAGTGACCATTCCCATATCTGACTTCATGATGGAGGAAGAACATTGAGGAAACAACTGAAGATGGTTGGGTCAATAGAACAGGAAAATCTACAGGATTTCCTGAAACTGAGATCATTGGCCTTCATCCAGGTCAATTATTCTCACCTCCCATTTGTAATTTAGCAGTTTTGTCCATGTTTGGATGAATGCGGTTTAGAGCTGTGATATTGTGCAAGAAACCAAATTATCAGTGAGTAGGTTATTAATGAGTTCTGTACTGCTGGATAGCACTACCGATAACCCTTTTGCTGATGATTGAAAGCAATTGGGCTGGTCATAGGCCGGATTGGATTTGTTCTGCTTTTTTGTGGGCAGGATACACCTGGGATATTTTCCACTTTGTTGGCCAAATGCCAGATTTGTCACTTTACTGGAATAGCTTGTCAAGTGATACCGGTAGTTCTGCACCACAAGTTTTTGAAGCCTCTTTTTATGCAGACCAAACAACTTCTTTCTTTGTTGAATTTCTTTGAGATTGCTCTCATGTAGATTTTGTTTTGACTTGTTTTCTGCAATAGCCATTGCGTTTTTGAGGTGCATTTTCCAGATCTAGTAATGGAATGTATTTGTGAAACGGGACAGAATCATCCATGAGTTGTTGAGAAGTATTTAAAAGAATTGAAATTAGGAGTAGGTCATGCAGCCCTTTGAACCTGTTCCATCACCTTTGTGTGACCTTGGCTAATCTTTGACCTTAAATCCACATTTCCACACTCTTCCACGCTGTTACAACCTATAGTCATATTTAACTTCTTTAAAGTTGTGATTGAATTGTCAAGTGCCTTGAGCACAGTTTTCCAGTTTTCTTCAGGTGATTTGGACACTATAGAGCATTGGCAGGCATAAGTCATGTCTCACTAGTTCAAATCTAGTACCCTTTACCATGTGAAATGTCAGGCACAGAGACTGTCCAAGTGTAACGCTATGTGTCAGGCCTCTCTCATCCCTTGAATAACAATAGTTTATGTAACATGAGCATTTGTTATTCTTGCGATTATAGAATTAGTTCTTAATATTGAATACTTTACCTGTACCTATAAATGTCTTTAACATTACTATTAAACAAGAAAAATTCACAAGTCCTTATTATTTACAATGGAAAAAAATTGCTTTTCAGAAATTCTTTCATGGCATGTGAATTTTGCTGTCAAGGTAGTATTATTTGCCTATTCCTAATTGCCCTTGAACTGAATGGCTTGCCAAGCTGTTTTAGAGGACAGTTCCAGGTTAACTGCATTTCTATGAAACAGAAGTCACATCTTGGTCAGACTGGGTAAGGACAGTAGTTTTCCTTCCCTAAACAATATTACCAGATGTCTTTATTTTGACAGTTAGCGATAGCCTCGTGTCACCATTACTGACATTGGCTTTCAATTTCAGATTCATTCATGAACTGAACTTAAATTCTCCCAGCTGCCAAGGTAGAATTTGAACCCATGAGTCTAGAGCATTACTGGGGGCAAATAGGTTATTAATTTGTTGACATAATCACGATGGCACTGTCTTCCTTAACATTTTATAATGCCTTTAACATATATTGTAATATGCTTTGCAGGACCATCATCAAACAGTTTTTCACATCAAGATGTAAGAGGAGATATTAAGGCAGCTGTCCAAAAGCTTGATCAAAGATGTGGGCTTGCAGAGATCTGAAAGGAGGCAAGCTTGGGTGAGAAGTGAGGGCTTTCAGAAGGAAGTTCCAGAGTTTAGGTAGCATAAGGTATTTGCTTCTAATAGTGGAGTGAAAAATATTTTAAAGTTTAAGAGATCAGAAATGGAGAATCACAAATATCTTTGAAGATCATAGGTGAAAGCTAATGAGGTAGAGAGGGGTGAGGTTATGGTGGGCTTTGAAAATCAGAATGAGAATATTAAGATTGCAGTATTGTTTACGCAAGAGCCAATATTTGTGGAGAAGAATGGTAATGGGTGAGTAGGGCTCGGTGCTTATCCATTTATAAGTTGCAGTATTTTGGATGAACTCATTCGTGAAGAATGGTAGGCCAGCCCAGGCTTTTTTTCTTTATTCAAGACGGCAATTGCTGGATTTAGGGTTAGCATTTATTATCCAACCTAAATGCCCAGAGGCATCAGACCAGGTAAGGGTGGCAGTTTCCTTCCCTCAAGGACATTAATGAACGAGAAGGTTTTTTCTGACAATCAACAATAACTTCATTATCACCATTAAGCTTAGTTCCAGTTTTTATTGAATTCAATTTCCACCACTTGCTATGGCAGGTTTTGAACCCGAATCCCCAGAACATTATTTTGGTCCCTAGATCAACAGTCCAGCGATGATATCACTAGACCATCACCTCCCCTAGAGCAAGCAGTTTGGAAGGCAAATCATATGTTGACGTTTATGACAAGAGGATTTGAGTTCAGAAGTAGGGATGTCTTAGACTATACATAAGGTAATGCATGCAGTTTTGGTCTCCCTCCTTTGAAAGGATATACTTGTCATAGAGAGAATGTAACGGACATTCACTAGGCTGATACCAATCATGTCTGGACAGTCTTATGAGGAAAAATTGGTTTAACTGGGCCTATATTCACTAGAGTTTTGTAGTATCAGCAGGGATCTAATTGAAACGTATAAAGTTTTGCCAGGGCTGGACAGACTAGTTGGAGGATGGAAGTTTTCCATAGTTGGAGTCTGGAACCAGGGACACAGTCTTGGGATATGGGATACACCATTTAAAACTGAGATGAGAAAAACTTCACTCAGAGGGAGGTGAACCGGTGGAATTCTCAACCTCAGAAGGCTGTGGAAAACATGTAACTGAATATGTTCAAGAAAGAGATGAATAAATGTCTAGATAATAAAGGCATCAAAGGGTATGGCAAGAAAGTGGGAATATGTAATTGAGAGTCAGGATCAGTCCTGATTCTATCGACTGGTGGACCAAGCTTGAAGAGCTAATTGGTCGCTCCTGCTCTTATGCTTCTCAGTTACTAATAGTCAAGTTAAGTGTTAAAGGTGTGGATGAGAGTTTTAGCAGCAGTTTAACTGAGGAGTTCTGTGATATTACAAGACAGGAATAGGTGTTCTGATGAAGAGACACCAGACTCAAACGTTAACTTTGCTTTCTTATCATGGATGCTGCCAGACCTTCTGAGTTTCTTCAGCAATTTCTGTTTGTTTCAGAAATAGATGGTCTCATTGATGGCTTCGTTATGTGTTTAGGCGTTTATCTCTGTGGTAACAGGTGAATATCGGAGTATGTCTAAAACACAGACAGCCAGTGAAATAAATGACTCTGCCAATTTTTTAAAATCTCATTAACATTTTCACCTTCTGTTTCTCAGCTGGCAGTCAGTTGGATGGACTGGCTGGCTGCCAAGAGGGAAACCCAAGGATGGGGGCTATTAGGAAGCAGAACAGCAGGCCCAATTTTAAACTCAACAGAATAACTTTTCATCTTTACTGCACAGACATCTCACTGAAGTAAGGAGAGTAACAATCAACTGGGATTCTTCATAGGTGACCAATCCCATTCACCCAGAGAACAAAGGGGAACATTTGTTCAAATATAAAGCCTAACTAGTTCCTCATATCCCGAGAAGTTCCAACAGCTCATACTTCAACCCTCCTATGTTGAAGTGGTTAATAATGCAGGAGAAAAAAGAGAAAATGTCACTTACTTAAAGTTCAGTATATTTAACCAAAACAAAATATAATAGCCAGCAAAGAGGAAATGATATTGCCTGCAACTTTGAACACCCATGTCCAAATTGAAGAGCCATTTTAGATTCACCTACTAACACCTAAATATGTTGGACTAGGTATGATACACTTAGTTTTCTTTCAGCGATGTCATATCCTCTTACCTTTGCTTCAAAACAATTACTAAATTCTGTATTATGTTTCAGTCTATTTTTGAGGGAAATGGAAGGAATTTCTTTGACACTGTTTTCTAATGGTTGCTGCCAGGTTTTCTGGAAGACATGTTCTAATGAAAATAGACTTTCCTTCTCAAACGTAGAGAACTAGAAAATGAACAATTAATATAAAATCTCTGGACATGTCTTTCTGCGTCTGGAATCTTAAAGTCAACCGTAGCAATCTGTTGTGTCCTTCAGAGATTTGCAAATTTAACACAAACTACAGAAGAAATTCAGCCAACTGGGGATCCCACCACCACCACCACCATCACCATTTCTCCATAGTGAATAAGACCATAAGACATAGGCCATTTGGCCCACCCAGTCTGCTCCACCATTAAATCAATTCCATTTTCCCACTTTTCCCCTATAACCTTTGGTTCCCTTGGCAATCAAAAACTTATCTGTTTTAAATATACTTAATGATCTGGCCTCCACAGACTTCTGTGGCAATGAATTCCACAGATACATCACTCTCTGGCTAAAGAAGTTTCTTGTTATCTCTACTCTAAAGGGCCTTCTTGTAACTCTAACCCTTGGGTCCTTGTCTATCCTGCCAATGGAAATGTCGCCCAATTGCCACTCTGTCCAGGCTGTTAAGTATTTTGTAAGTTTCAATCAGATCCCCCTATCATCCTTCTAAACTCCATCAAGTATAGTCCCAGAGTCCTCAAATGTTCCTCATACGTTAATCCTTTCACTCCTGGGATCATTCTCATGAACATCCTCTGGACCCGTTCCAGAGGCAATACTTCCTTCCTGAGGAATGGGGCCCAAAATTGCTCACTTTTCCACTCTGATCTCCAGCATCTGCAGTCCTCACTTTCTACTGACCATGTTCCAAATGTGGTCTGACCAGAGTTTTATAAAGCCTTAGAAGTACATCCCAGCTTTTATATTCCAGTCCTCTCGAGATAAATGACAACATTGCATTAGCCTGCTTAACTACCGACTCAACCTGCAAGTTTACCTTTGGAGAAACCTGGGCTAGGACTCCCAAGTCCCTTTGCCATTCAGAGTTATGAATTTTCTCCCCATTTAGAAAATAGTCCATGCCTCTATTTTTCCAATCAAAGTACATGACCTCACACTTTCCCACATGGTATTTCATCTGCCATTTCTTTGCCCACTCTTCTAACCTGTGCAAGTCTTTCTGCAGCCTCTAGGCCTTCTCAATATGACCTGCCCCTCCATCTATCTTTGTATCATCTGCAAACTTAGCCAGAATGTCCTCAGTTCCTTCATCCAGATCATTAATGTATAAAGCGAAAAGTTGTGGTCCCAACACTGACCCTTGTAGAACACCACATGTCATCAGCTTCCATCCTGAGAAGGACCCTTTTATTCCACTCTCTGCCTCAGCCAATCTTCTATCCATGTTAGCACTTGCCTCTAACACCATGGGCCCTTATTTTACTCAGTAGCCTCCTGTACAGCCTTCTGGAAGTTCAGGCAGATAACATCCTCTGGTTCTCAATTGTTTAACCTGCTTGTTACCTCCTCAAAGAATTCTAACAGATTTGTCAGGCGTGACCTACCCTTGATGAATCCATGCTGACTTTGCCTTATTTTACACCACATTTCCAGTATTCAGAAATCTCATCCTTCACAATGGATTCCAAACCTTATCAACTACTGAGGTCAGGTTAATTACCCTATAATTTTCTATCTTTTTCCTTACTCCCTTCTAAAACGGGGGAGTTATATTGCGATTTTTCAGTCCTCTGGGACCCTCCCTGACTCAAGTCATTCCTGAAAGATCACTACTAAAGCCTCCACTATCTCTTCAGCTATCACACCCATGGGCAGAACTTTATCGATTCACACAAGGTGGGAACCAGGCTGGAAAAATGGCATGCCATGGCATATTGGCTCCCCAGCCATGTCCTGCTGTTAGGAAATTTAGCGATGGTGGGTGTCAGAGCATGACCAGCTTCCTGCCATGAGAGAAATGAAGCCAATTTGAAAATGTAAATTCAGGGCAATGTGACCATACTGGCAGCAGATTGATCCTTTGCCTAATGGGGAAGTTGCCAGCTAAATGCAGATGAATCTCAACAGCACTCGGGGGTTTGTGGGAATTTGGAACTTTAATAAGATGGAGTTACAGGCCTGAAAGATGGCCTTGGTGCCTCCTATGCTTTCCTTGGAGAGATTGTCCCTCAATTAGCAGTAATTTTGTTGTTTCTTTAATTACTTCTGGCCTGCCTTCTGTAGGCAGCAATGCTCCTTTCTTCCTCAGCAGTTGCCAGTATTCCTGAGGGTGCTGCTGAGGCCCATGAGTAGTCAGCCCTCCAATTGGGCCAGCAACTATTGGGGATGAGTGGCCACTTTGGATAGGATGGCAGTCTTGTTAGCAGCATATTCACAAGGCTATGTCTGTCAATGAATCGGAAAAATCGATTGTCTGGACATTTCTTACTTAGGTTTTCACGTCACCTTTTTGACAAAATCTAGTCTTCTGACTCTTTTTTTATGATTCAAGAAATTCAACTGGATTTTCTTTGGGTGTCACTGAATCTGAAGGAAAGACTTATATCTTTACTTTTAAAACAATATACAGCACAGAAATTCAAACATCAAGTTGCTCTGTTGGAACCTCTGCCTGCCATTTTGACCTCCACATCACTATTTCCCCAATGCTGGGGATGATGTCAATAACAATGTGATTATTGATGATCAGACTTCAGTACTGCTCAAGTTCTTCTCTAGAAAGTCTGACCCAGACACTAGGACCTCCATGTTATCGGGGATGGGTACCAAATTCATCCTGGTTTCAATAGGGATCTAACCCAGTATTGTTGATCCAATCTGATCCACAACAAACCATATAGCTAACTGGTCTCAGCTACATTCCTCCCAACCCCAAGCCCCTCCCACTTCCCTCCCAGCTTTCTGGCCCACAAGCCTTATTCCTGATGAAGGGCTTATGCTCAAACTGTCAATTCTCCTGCCTCCTCGGATGCTGCTTTTCCAGCTGCACACTCTCAACTCTGATCTCCAGCACCTGCAGTCCTCACTTTCTCCTAGCTAACTGGTCCCTTCAAGCAGACTGAGTTGCTGCATTATCGTACACTTGTACTTGCAGGTAGTAATCTGGAGCCCTGAATAGTGATGGTTGAGGCTTCAATTTCCATCCATTACATGGCTGACCAGGAAACCAACTGCTTTTAGATAGAAGAGGGTCAGGAATGGTTGTTGGAGGATCCTGGTTACAGATGTTTCAGTAAGATTGGGAGGGGGTGTTAAAAAAGGAGGGAGGGTGGCATTGCTAATTAGAAATGGTATAACGGCTGCAGAAAGGCAGTTCGAGGGCGATCTGCCTTTGGAGGTAGTATGGGCTGAAGTCAGAAATAGGAAAGGAGCAGTCACCTTGTTGGATGTTTACTATAGGCCCCCCAATAGCAGCAGAGATGTGGAGAAACAGATTGGGAAAGAGATTTTGGAAAGGTACAGAAGCCACAGGATAGTAGACATGGGTGATTTCAACTTCCCAAATATTGATTGCAAGCTCTTTAGATCAAGTAGATTGGACGGGGTGGTGTTTGTGCAGTGTGTCCAGGAAACTTTTCTAACTCAGTATGTAGATTGTCCGACCAGAGGGGAGGCCATATTGGATTTGGTACTTGGTAACGAACCAGGACAAGTGATGGGCTTGTTCGAAGGTTAGCATTTTGGTGATGGTGACCACAATTCTGTGACTTTCACCTTGGTTATGGAGAGAGATAGGTGCGTGCAACAGGGCAGGTTTTACATTTGGGGGAAGGGTAAACACGATGCTGCAAGACAGAATCTGAGGAGCATAAATTGGGAGCATAGGCTGTCAGGGAAGGATGTCATTGAAATGTGGAACTTTTTCACGGAACAGATACGACGTGTCCTTGATATGTATGTACCTGTCAGGCAGGAAAGAGATGGTCGTGTGTGGGAACTTTGGTTGACGAGGGAGGTTGAATGTCTTGTAAGGAGGAAGAAGGAGGCTTACATAAGGTTGAGGAAACAAGGTTCAGACAGAGCGTTGGAGGGATACAGGATAGCCAGGAGGGAGCTGAAGAAAGGGATTAGGAGAAGTAAGAGAGGGCATGAAAGATTTTTGGCGGGTAGGATCAAGGATAACCCCAAGGCCTTTTATGCGTATGTGAGAAACGTGAGAATGACGAGAACGAGGGTAGGTCCGATCAAGGACAGCAGTGGGAGACTGTGTATTGAGTCGGAAGAGATAGGAGAGGTCTTGAATGAGTACTTTTCTTCAGTATTTACAAATGAGAGGGACCGTATTGTTAAAGAGGAGAGTATGAAACGGACTGGTAAGCTAGAGGGGATACTTGTTACGAAGGAAGATGTGTTGGGCATTTTGAAAAACTTGAGGATAGACAAGTCCCCCGGGCCTGACGGGATATATCCTAGGATTATGTGGGAAGCTAGAGAGGAAATTGCAGAACCGTTGGCAATGATCTTTTCGTCTTCACTGTCAATGGGGGTGGTGCCAGGGGACTGGAGAGTGGCGAATGTTGTGCCCCTGTTCAAAAAAGGGAATAGGGATAATCCCGGGAATTACAGGCCAGTTAGCCTTACTTCGGTGGTAGGCAAAGTAATGGAAAGGGTACTGAGGTATAGGATTTATGAGTATCTGGAAAGACACTGCTTGATTAGGGACAGCCAGCACGGATTTGTGAGGGGTAAGTCTTGCCTTACAAGTCTTATTGAATTCTTTGAGGAGGTGACCAAGCATGTGGATGAGAGTAGAGCAGTGGATGTAGTGTACATGGATTTTAGTAAGGCATTTGATAAGGTTCCCCATAGTAGGCTTATGCGGAAAGTCAGGAGGCATGGGATAGTGGGAAATTTGGCCAGTTGGATAGAGAACTGGCTAACCGGTCAAAGTCAGAGTGGTGGTAGATGGTAAATATTCAGCGTGGAGCCCAGTTACAAGTGGAGTTCCGCAGGGATCAGTGGGAGTGGCAGAGTCAGAATCATTGGTGACCTTTAAGCGGCAATTGGATAGGTACATGGATAGGTGCTTAAGCTAGGACAAATGTTCAGCACAACATCATGGGCTGAAGGGCCTGTTCTGTGCTGTATTGTTGTATATTCTATTTACTGCCTGCCATTGGGCTGTGTTGGAAGAATTTACAAATTGATATACATCGATATTACTTGACTACTAAGTCCTGGAGTGGGATTTGAATTTGACTACCCACTGTGCTACAAGACCACCTCACCACAACACACACACACACATCATGCCCCAAAATCAGCAAAGCAATATTGATAACCATCCATTCTGGTCAGAAACTCATGCTGTTGCAGACTAGTTAGACCAAAGAGCCAAGGCAAGATTTTCACATATCCTTTGACTTCGATGCTGGTTGGCCAGCAACAATCACATCCCGGAATTTTTTCCCGTTGACGCTTTGGTGCCCTCATAGTTAAGAAGGGCACCTGAACCAAGTCTAGGTAGCCTGAGAACAGTCCCAGATGCCCTTCCAAACTGTCCACTAGTTATAGGAGACTGCTAGAAGAAGTGGAGACTGGTTTGATTAAATGGTTTGGTGTGGATCAGATTCATGCCAACAAATGTCAATCTCTATTTCAGTGAGGTAGTGTCAGGGTCTCCATTCACATCTAGCCTGAAATAAAAAAAAGTGGTTCTTAGCTGTGGCTCGGTGAATAATTGCCAAGGTCTTATGAACTACCTGTTTTTTCTCTATGGCAGGATTTGCTGAGCTTGGCTGAAAACATTATGGATCTCTGTTCCACACTAAACTTCTTCTGCTACCATTGACATTGCACCTGATGTCTGCTTCACGACCTAAGTGATGATGCTGCTCCTTTAACAAGGTCATGCTGTCCTTGGCTTTTTTTCAGAGAGATCGTAAAAGCAGCGATTCCAAAAAATATGGATTTATCTACTTGAGAATGCTTTCAAGTTTTAAAAAATAACACTTGTACAATTAAAAGGAAGTGGCCAATTCTCCAAGCTCAGCTTTCCTCTAGTTTGGTTTGGTTTGGTTTGGTTTGCTTTTTTAACAATCTGGCTGTTCACTGAAAGCAGTCAGTCAGTGGTGAAACTGTGAGAAAGAGGTAGATCCATGCTGATCCTCCCTCTCTCTGACATCTCTTCTGTAAGACCCTGTGTTTGATTATACTTTTCTTTGCCAGAAGCTGTTTATGGGGATTGATGCAATTATTTGGAATAGCATCATTAAGTTGGGATAATTTTTGGATTTTTAGATAGATTAAGTTCTTCTGTATTCTGTTCTCTTTTGTGTTTCATTTGGTAATCTTGCAAATAAATTTTGTTTAAATTTAGGTGTTCGGGCCAGCTGTATCACTCCTGAAATATCTAGCTAACACCTGCTTAAAACAACTAGAAAAGTTAAGGCCTGGGCTACTTGCATGAAATGTTTGAGGGGGTCTGGCATGGTCCATAACACAATAAAATTTCTACCTCAATATTCTTTGCCGGATTAGTAGGCAAAAGTCAATTTGCTAATATTATTTTCACTGCTGCCATTATTATGCTTATGCATGCATATGAGAAGCAAGCAATTATGGTCACATTCGCAACCTATTTCTACCTCATGGAACTGTTACGATGCGGAGGTTGAACCCCTTTGTTAATTAAACCAAACATGCCTCACCTCGCAATTTGTTCAAATATAAGTGACAGAACTCCTAAATTCCACTATTTAAAGAAAAATAACAATTTATTTTCTTAACTCTAATAGTGAACACTAAACAATAACTATTCACAAAGCCAAGCTCCCCTTTTCTTAACTATTTACTATCTGATCCCAACTCTATAAAAAATATGCTGAAAAATGTGCTGTTCCAATAACACATATATTATGCATTACATTAACTTAATCTCAAGACCATGCAGTCTTTATCTTCTCCACTGTCTTCTATCTTCTGGCTGCTGGTCTCCTTGGGTTGTCTTTGTTTTTTACTGCGAGTATGTTTTACATGAAAAGGTACCTTTGATAGAGAGTGTTTTCTAATTTCTTTGAGAGCAAGATGTTAGATGGGCAGTTAGCTCTCCTGTTCTCCAGCAGCTGCTCGGCTGATTGATGGCAGTTACTCTCTGACCAATTTTCAAAATGCCAGTATGTTTTATAATCCCCTCCCCGTGACAGATTAAATTAGTATAATTTGATTGGTTTCCAGATGTCAGAACAATAAATGCAAACTCGATTGGGTTTGAATATCCTGTGCAGAATTTAACCTGATTAGTTAAATTCAAATTGTAGTCTAAACAGACCTAAAACTTAGGTATCCGTTTAATAGCCATTTGTGACATGTATCTGTTTTGGAACAGTTCATCTCCAGGCTTTCCAATCGGACAGCTGAGCCTGCACTTTAAGTTTACTTCAAAATTCAGAAAACACTTTCTATGTTAAAATCATCATACATGCTTTTGACTTCATAACAATGGTATAGGGTAAAAGCTGCCAAGCAACTGTTGTGTCCAACACATTCAAAATAATTACTGAAACAAATACAGCAAGGAACTGAGATTAGGTTGATTGAAGTTTAGACGATAAAATAATACAGGGACTGCTGTGCGTACCATACAGAAATCCTTCCAAACTTATCAACAACTAAACCAGGGATTGTCAGATGTGGAATAAGATGGCATTAGAATTGGGGACATAAACCTTTCAGAGTTGAGTGACTTTAGATGAGAGGAAAATCTTTATGGCTTAGTGTTTAGCTATCAAAGTTATCCTTGAGTTTAGTATCATGTTAGCAAGGTAGCTTGGATGCCAGTAACATAAACAGGAAATCTGTTAGATTACAATATTCAACATATAGTCTCATCATAGAACACAAACAGGAGACAATTAAGTGCAGTATGATAAGAACTTTAGCATATGATCATACAAGTGTTTTTCCATTCCTTTCCCCTTTCCTGGATTGAAACATGGCTTGTTTTTGTCTTGTGTATTATGAAGAAATACAAATATGAAGAAGAACTTGCAAACCTGGACTTTTATTGAAATAATGCAGATGATAAAAGTATTTAAAATTGCACAAAATATGAAAAAGCATATGGCAGAGGAAGACTCTTTGAATAGTTGAGAGGTCAAGGATGTGGTATCATAGATATAAGACTTGAATGTAAAAGATTTAAGATCGAAGGCAAGACAAACAAGAGTCTATTGAATTCATCTACAGGGTATTAGTGGAAAAAAAATACAATCCAGAGTCAAGAAACTATGGATAGTTTACTATACTTTTCATATAGTATTGCACAGTGATTTTGGAGTGTATATAGCTTCTTAATCTGGCCATTGGTATTTGATGTAATTTGATATAATTTGAATGCTTGAAAGTGAATTGGTGTGAACCCTTTCCTTCACCAAAAGGAAATTGTTCTAACCTGAAGAATTCTGGGTACTCAGTTGAGTATATTCAAATTAGAGGTCACTAGCTGTTTTGGATGCCAAGGGAACTGACTGATAAGAGGATTGCGGAAGGTCTTAGCTGCAGTGAAAGATCTGCTGAGATCTTGGTCAAAGACAGAGCTGAGGTGAGGGGCCAACTTTGTATGCCGTTGTGTTAAGTTTCATAGCAGGTTGGTATCATAAGTTTTAAAAGTGTTCTAGTGATCCACTGAGCTCTTCAAACGTATAAATCTTTGAATGAGAAGCTGCTACTTATAATTGTGAGTGGAAAGTGTACAGGATAGAGAAATCAGAATGTATGATAATGGGGATGCATATTGATATAATCTTGATGCTAATGAGTTGAAGGAGAATTCTGCCTTTTAAAGGTAGTGATTACTGATCCTGGTCACTCTGTGGTAAACCATTGATTTTTGAGAAGATTTGTAGCTCAGGTTGAGGTTCTGGATGTAGGTTGGTGATGTCATTCCTGTTTCATTACCATACAGGAAATGACACCATCAACCCAAGGAAACCTAAACACATAAATAGAAAGTGGGCCATGCCACCAGTGCTTCATCTAGAGGCTCTCAATGATGTTACCTAATATGGTTACAAAACATCTGAAAACAAACTTTCCAGCTCGGCGAGCAAACTTACATCCAGTAAACCAATGATACTTGTGTTAGTAACATTCATCAAAAATATTGGGTAGCTTTGCTGTTGTTGCCTTTGGCAGAAAAGGTGCTACAAAGAGAAAAAGGAAGATGGGACATGCAGATTATTGAAATTTAGTGAAGTCAGATAACAATATGTTAATATTCTTTCCACTGAAGAATCTTTTACTCTTCCCTTCCTTCCCCTTTGAGGATATGAAAGATTAAAGAGGAAATACATGAAATACAGAAGTGGAAATTATCTGCTTCCTGTGAGAATTGTTGATATTTGACATGCTTTCTTTTTGTTTCCAGTCACAACAGGTCTTTGCAGATGGGAGTTCAAGTGACACAACTATGGAAATTGACCTTGAGCCAGCCGAGGCTAACACACATGGTGTAAGTGCCAACATTATTCCATGTATCGCTTTTCATCTTGATCCAAAATAAACTTGGAATTAATTTCAGGATAACTGTAACAGTTAACTTTTGCTGAAATCAATAATGGGTTCATGGGTTAACAGATTCTTAATAATAGAAATGAATGTTATAAACACAGCATACCACATCATGTCTCCTTACATTTCACACATTGTATGTTGTTAAATGATGTTCAAGTATTTTCATCTTAAAATCTAAAGCCTGAAGCCCAAATGAATCTTGCTAATTTTTCTGTACATTAAATTGGATGGTACATTCTATCGCAAATTTATATTAAACTTCCCTTGTACTCCTTCTTGCATTTACTCTTCTTCACTAACTTCCCTGGGAGAAATTCTAAGAATGCTTGACAATCTGAAATGAAAAATAAAATGGCCATTCATTTCAAATTTCTTGCAAGTCCTGGGAATCTTCTCTGCATGATGGGCTCTATTTCAATTATTCAGGGTCGTGGACAAAAGCTACGTTCATGCCATACCAGAACCTAACCACAACCATGCAGTACCCTACTCTCCCACTATTTTGGTCCGCACATTGTTGCCTTCTAAAAATGCAAAGAAAAACTTTTTGTCATTCATTCTTGGCATATAACTTGTACTGACAATGGTGGCATTCCCAATTATTTTGGGAAGATGGTGCTAAGCTGACATCTTGAAATGTAACGAGGTATTCTTTTTGATGGTTTGTGAGGCTTGTTAATTAGTTAAACTCGCTAACATGGAACTAGAGTAATGTCACTCACATGTTTGCTTTCCATCAACCCTGAAGCCTCATGGCCATTTCTCTGAGTAAAGGTTCCGAATTTCCAGATTTCAAAACTGAATGGAAAGTAACAAATGGCCATTGTGCATTGAAATATGACCATGTTGGATTATTTGCCCAGACTTCCGATTGCTCATCCAGTAACACAACTGCTATACTACTGTACTCACTAAAGATTCTGACAATGTTTCAGACGTACAAAAGCTTTCACTTCCAACAAATTACAATTTGTAGTGGTGTCATAGAGACAAACAAGAATGGGTCACAGGACCTGAAACGTTAGCTCTGAATTCTCTTCACAGAAAAGCTCTTCACAGAGCTTTTCCAGCAAATTCTGTTTTTGTTTCTGATTTGCACATCTGCAATTCTTTTAGTTTTTATTTTATAACAAAGAGTTGTTTGCTCCACAGAACAAAAATCTAATGTGGCACGTTCATACTAATCCTCGACAGTACAAGGAGAACTGCACTGGTGTTGGGGGACATTATAATCCTTACAATATAGATACTCAGGTAAGTGATGTCTTGGTTTAATACTACTGAATACCAATGAATACCAGAATGGTTTTCAGGATTGATGTTTTACTTTTTGTATCCAGAATACAAAATTCTGAATCAGAATTAATACATTGTGTTCTGAAGAAGGGTTACAGGACTCAAAATATTAACTCTGGTTCTCTCTCCACAGATGCTTCAAGATCTGCTCAGTTTCTCAGCAATTTCTGTATTTCATAGAGTCATAAAGTCCTACAGTATGGAATTAGGTCCTTTGGTCCAAATTGGTCCATGCTGACCAAACTCTCCATCCACACGAGCCCCATTTCCCTGCACTTGGCCTATATCCTTCTAAACCTTTCCTTTCCATGTATTTATCCAAATGACTTGTAAATGTTGTTACTGTACCGGCCTCAACCACTTCCACTGACAACTCATACTATATGTGTACCACCCTCTGTGTAAAACAGTTGCCCCTCAGGTTGCCTTTTACTCTTGAACCTTAAACTGATGGCTTGTAGTCCTCGATTCCCCAACCCTGGGAAAAAGACTGAGAATATTCACCCTATCCATGCGTCTCATGATCTTATACACCTCTGTAAGATCACCCCCCCTCATTCTCCTACGCTGTAAAGCAAAAGATCCTAGCTTGTCCAACCTCTCTCTGTAACTCAGACCATTGATTCCTGGCAACATCCTTGTAAATTTCTTCCGCATTCTTTCCAGTTTTATAACATCCTTCCTGTAGCAAGGTGTCCAAAACTGAACACAATATTCCAAGTGTGGCCTCACCAACGTCCTGTACAACTGAAACATAGCTTCCCAGCTTCTATACTTGATGCCCTGACTGATGGAGGCCAGTGTGCCAAAAGCCTTCTTCACTGCCCAGTCTACCTGTGACTCCACTTTCAGAGGACTGTGAACCTGAATTCCAAGATCCCTCTGTTCCACTACACTCCTTAAGGCCCTACCATTCACCATGAAATTTCTACCTTGATTTGACTTTCCAAAATGCAAGACCTCACACTTATCTATGTTAAATTCCATTTGCCATTTCTCGGCCCACTTCCCCAGCTGATCAAAGTCCTGCTGCAATTTCTGATAACCTTCCTCACTGTCCATGATACCGCCTATTTTAGTGTAATCAGCAAATTTACTAATCATGCCTTGTCCATTTTCATCCAAATCATTGATATAGATAACAAACAGAAATGGGCAGCACAGATCCAAGGGACTCCACTAGTCACAGGCCTCCAGTACAACAAGTGTTCTTCCACTGTTACACTCTGCTCCCTACTATCAAGTCACTTTTGTATCCAATTTTCCAGATTCCCCCCTGGATTCCATGCGATCTAATCTTCCAGAGCAGCCTACCATGTGGCTTATTGAAATCCATATAGACAACATCTACCGCCATCCCCTTGTCAACGTTCTTGGTCATTTCATCAAAGTACTGTAACAAATTTGTGAACCATGATCTCTTACTCACAAAGCCATGCTGACTCCTTCTAATCAAACCCTGTCTTTCCAAATGCATGTAAATCTTACCCCTCAGAATCTTCTCAAGCCACTTACTCACCACAGATGTTAAGCTTACTGGGCTATAGATCCCAGGCTTTTCTTTGCAGCCCTTCTTGAATATGAGCACAACATTCACTACTTTCCAGTCTTCCGAGACTTCACCCATGGCTAACGGTGATGCAAAAATATCAGCCAGGGCCTCCGCAATTTCTTCTCTAGCCTCTTGCAGTGTTCTTAGATATATCTGGTCAGGACCAGGAGATTTATCCACCTTCATACATTCTAATACATCCAACACCTCTTCTGCTGTGATATGGACTGTCCCCAAGATGTCACCACTAACTTACCCATGTTCCCAAGTCTTCATGTCTTTCTCCATGGTAAACATAGAGGAGAAATATTCATTGAGAACCTCGCCCATCTCCTACGGTTCTACACATACATGTCCACTTTAGTCCTTGAGAGGACATATTCTCTATCGAGCTATTCTTTTTCCTTTAATATACTAAAAGTACCTCTTTGGATTCAACTTAATCTTCTTACCCAAGGCTATCTTCTGCCCCCTTTTTCACCTTCCTGGTGTTTTTCATCCGTAAACTCCTGTATTCCCTGCATACCTTCAGGAATTCCCTTGATCCTAGCTGCCAGTATCTGAACCATGCCTCTTTCATTTTTTCTGGTCAAAGCAATCAAGATCTCTTGTCATCCAGAATTCCCTATTCCTGCCAACCTTGCCTTTCACCCTCATAGGAATATATAGACCTTGAACACGAGCTATCTCACTTTTAAAGGCCTCCCCACCTGTGTTTGCTTCAAATTTACAGCATCCACAGTTCTTTGTTTCAGAATAAGTACCAGTACTTTGCTTTTTGTGGAAAGTTAATTATTTAAGTTAATTTATATTAGTTTATGATAAAAATTTTGCAAGATGTATTGCACTTATCACAGAAAGTAAAATAATCCCCTCAATCTATTGATATCAATTTAATAGAGCTCTGGAAAACATGGAATGGCAGGCTGTGATAGCTGCCTCTTAAATTAGGTCTCTCCATATAAAAGTAGTCCAACAATAAAACCAGACCAAGTTAATCAAGTCTATGTATGGTTTGGGACTGTGACCTTTCATCATTCAATGATTAGTCACTTGTAAAAATTATTCAAAATGGGATTAGAAAGATTATTCTCAGTTCCCCCCACAGCCAGTATGTCCCTTCATCAGATGCCTTGCCGAGGGTTCGTAGAATTTCACAGTTAGAACATTGAATGTAGAACAGTACAGCACAGGAACTGGCCCTTCAGCCCACAATGTTGTGCTGAACATGATGTCAAATGAAACTAATCCCTTCTGCCTGCCCTTGGTCCACATCCCTCCATTCCTTGCATATTCATGTACTTATCTAAAAGCCCCTAAAATGCCCCGATTGTATCTGCCTCCACTACCACCCCCAGCAGCATATTCCACACTCCTATCATTCTCAGGGTAAAAAACCTGCCCCTCACTGCTCCTTTGAAACTCCCCCCCCCACCACCTTAAATGCATACCCCCTCGCTGGTACTAGACATTTCAACTCTGACCTTCACCCCAATCATAATATTGTAGACTGAGTCTCCTCTCAGTCTCTGCTGCTCCAGAGAAAACAACCCGAGTTTTTTTCTAGCCTCTCCTTATAGCTTATACTCTGTAATCCAGGCACTATCCTCATAAATCAGTTATACGCTCTCTCCAAAGCCTCCACATTCTTCCTGTAATGTGGTGACCAGAATATGAACACAAAACTCTAACTGTGGCCGAACCAAAGTCTCAGGGCTCAGTGGTTCTCACAGTGTCAGGAACCTGGGAGTTCGATTCTAGTTTCGGGCGACTGTGTGGAGTTTGCACATCCTCCCTGTGTCTGCGTGGGCTTCCTCCAGGTGCTCTGGTTTCCTCCCACAATCCAAAGATGTGCAGGTGTTTTGGCCAAGCTAAATTGCCTATAGTGTTCAGGGATGTGTAGGTTAGGCACATTAGTAAGGGGTAAATGTTGGGGAAAGGGTTTAGTTGGGTTACTCTTCAGAGGCTGAGTATGGACTTATTGGGCTGAAGGACCTGTTTTCACACTGTAGAGATTTTATGATCGATAATCTTATAAAGCTGCAACATCCTGCTTCGTGTACTCAGTTCCCTGAGCAATAAAGGCAAGCATGTCATAAGCCTTCTTTACCACCTATCTACTTGTGTGGACTCTTTCAGAGGCCTATGGGCTTGAACCCCAAGATCCCTCTGTACATCAATGCTGTTCAGGGTCCTGCTATTAACCGTATACTTTTCCTCAATATCTGATCTCCCAAAGTGCAGCATTTCATGTTTACCCAGATTAAACTCCATCTGCCAGTTCTCCACCTATATCTGTAACTCATCTATATTCCACTGTAAGCTTTGATAATCTTCTACACCATCTACAACTCCACTGACCTTTGTATCGTCTGCTAACTTATGAACCCACCCATCTACATTTTCATCCAAGTTTTATATATATGTTTATATATACAAACAGCAGAGGTCCTGGTATGAATTCCTGTGGAACATCACTAATCACAGACCTCCAGCTTGAAAAACACCCACCACCACTCTTTGCCTTCTATGGGGAAGCCAATTCCGTATCCACACAGCCAAGTCACCATGGATCCCATGCATCTTAATCTTCCGGGTGAGGCGACCATGAGGGACCTTATCGAAAGCCTTACTAAAATCCACTACTCTACCCCCATCAATCACCTTCATTACCCCCTTAGAACATTCCGTAAAGTTAGTGAGACATGATCTGCCCTCACAATGTCATGCTGATTGTCCCTAAATAGGCCATGTTTTTAAAATACATAAAAATCATCTGCTTAAGAATTCTTTCCAAGAGCTTCCTAACCACCAGTGTGAGACTCACTGGTCTATAGTTACTGGATTATCCCTATTTCCCTCCTTGAACAGCTGCTTGCCGGTCCTCTGGGACCTCTCCAGTGGCTAACAAGGGTACAAAGATTTTGGTCAATGCCTCTGCAATCTCCTCTATTGCCTCTCTCAATAACCTTGGGTAGATAGCATCAGTAATCAATTATGAATAACACGATTTTGAACTAATGCTTTTTTGACTAGGATTAGGATGTTCAAGTTTGAACTTCCCTAACTGCTGAATCTGTTTATAAATTATCAATTAGAAAAGCTGCTCCTCAGAGAGAACTTGTTCAACCTTGATTTTGCCCTTGAACTTTAGGTACTATTCCCACTGATGCCATGTGTTGTCTGTACTTTTTACTTTCATATTTGCAGTTCAATAGCAATCATTTTTGGTTTCTTTTTCAGTAAGGATGCTCTTTCAAAGACTATTTCAGTGATACAGTCAGTTCTGCCATAGTGCCGTAGTTCTGTACTCCTGAAATCCCATGTTATAAGAAAATCGTGTAATAGCAGTACCATTTAAACTAATGGGGCCAGAATCTTGTTATAGCTAATACATACTTTAAAACTTCGGGCTTTTGAAACAGTGTCCCCAGTTTGTCAATCATGTTATAGCGAATTCATGTTAATGAAACCTACATTATAGTGGAACGACCTGTACAAGTTTCCTAAAGGTATGGCCAATGAAATTCCACTTTCTCTGTCTGCTTTGTAATACTCTCTCGTTCTCATAGCTTCCCATTTTTGATGGTCTCTGGTCAGCAAGTGCCCAGGGTTGTTTGTTGGCATTTATTGCCCAATGTCTGCATTTGTTTGTCATGGTTTTTGTTTCGCTCTATGTTTTAGCTTTGAACATAAGTGCTGATTCAACATTGGTGTTAAAGAGATTGTTTGGTCAATTTGAGTTCCTGAATGGCCTCACTAGATTTACTGACACATCTAGACATTTCTGTTTTTAAAGTTGAGAATTTATTCAATACTGATCTTTATCTATTTGTTAACTCTGAAGGCTGAATTGTTTGCCTGAAGGGTGGAAGGACAGGGAAGTGGAGAATGGAGCCAGGGAGCAGTCATTTTCAGTGCTCCCAATCAGTTTGCTGTTGCTGTTCTGATTACCAGTAATTTTATTCCGGTTTGGAGAATGAAGATTCCAGAAGCCCAACTGATTCAGATGACCAATTAAAATGTTAACAAACTTATTAGCAGCTCATCAGGGAACCAGTCTGAAACATTTTATGGAGAGATACATGTTAAAGAATCTAGATGGGAAGGAGCTATCAGGACAATGTGCTGTCAGCTATAAGGGTTCTGGAAGGGGGTGCATGGCTGAGAGGGGCATTCATCCACTGATATTGGATAAGTTGAATTGGCAAAGCAAATAGCACATGTACATATGCTTTCAGTTGAGGGGTTCATGATGCTCCAGGGATTGTCGGGTCTCCAATGGCAAGTTCAACAATCATGCAGCTGATCAGAAACTAGGCAATGACAAGGGGATGAAGGTACTCCGAGGTGGTGACAAGTAGTGATGAGCATGAAGATCCTCTGGACTGGTTACCACAGCCATGGCCCTGAGGAGATCCAGTGGAGAGATCCAATGGCAAGATCATAATGAAGGCTATACTTTCAGTATTGAGTTTGCTGATGAAGAAGAAGCACTGCAGACATGTTTAAGATTTGATATCTCAGGTCATTGTGCCTATCTAGACAGATGGGAAAAGAAACTAGTCCTTGGATGAGGAAGTTCTTGGATCATGTGGTACTGCCCTACCTGTAGCTGTTCAAGTCACTATGGCCTTAAAATATCTTGGCCTCTGACCCCTTCCACAAAACAGCATGTAGACACTTTGTGAGTGACACTATATCATTCCACTTCGGAGATACCTTATGTGTGAAAGTTGTGAAGTTTGTGCAGTTTGAAACAGGATGACAGCAGCAACAGAGAGCACTGGAAATCATCTCACTTGTTAAATTTCCACCGATTTGAGAAATCATTGATCACACCCACTCTGCCACCAAGGCACTGAATGAACAGCTAGTGAAATTCACCAGTGGGAAGGGCTTCGATTCCCAAAACATGCAGTTGGTCTATGAGACAGACTTCATGTGTTTAAAAAGCTGGTGAGAGCAACTCAAAGGAAGACTACCAGCTGCAAGTTCCTCTCCAAGCCAATCCTCAGCCCACAGCCCAGTTTTGTGGGTCTACCTCCAAACTGCAGTTCACCCCCACCACCTGCTCCAAGGCCCAGGCAGCAGTGCCCACACCCAATATGTGAATATACAATAAAAGATTACAATTCGGTTTGTGATATTCAGTGAATTTGAGATTTAATGCAGATTTCCACCCTAAATATTTGTGCAGTTCATGAACTGGGATCAGATGTTTTTGTTTTTGTAGACAATGTATTTTATAGTTTAGAGTCTATGAAATGATCTTTGGATTCCATCTGCAATGCATCAGGCCCTTGACACTGCACAGGAATAATTCTTTACTTTCTACTGTCAACAAATGATCAGCTAAAACAGTAATTTACACAAAGAAACACATAACTCTCATGTCTGAGAAATGGTTTTGGCAAAGTTTTGAAACAAAACATGTTGAACTGAGAATATGACTTCCTGTTTTGTACTGGTGTTTTTGGAAAAGTTGTGCGACAGGAAACCATGGGAAGTTATTCAAGGTAATCAGTGCCTGCATTTAAATATTATTAGATTTTAAAAATGTCAGTGGTAGCAATTTGTGACAAAGTAAATTACTGAGTGACGTCTGCACAGCATGCGTCATGGGTGTTAAAGAGTCAAACTTTTCCAAGTTCCTCAACATCAGTGCCAACAATAAGAAACTTTTATTTGTGCATTATTATAGGATATTGGAAAACAAAATAATGTTCCTTATAATGTTCTCTTTATGGCAATGTCACATCATTTATCTGGAGTTGGCACTTGTGATAACCCCTCCAGGGGCCGTGGGGAATTACTCATTAGTCTTCCTGCAGGGCTCATTGACTCTGAGTTCCCTTTGCAACAGGCAATGGCCTGTCCAGCTGGAACTATCACTGAGTCCTTTTCTGGCACAGTGGTGGTGTCCCTTGGAGGCCTGGATTCAAGTCCCACCTGCTCTGTAGCTGAATAATAACAATCCTGAGCAGGTTTATTAGAAAATGGATGAAATAAAGCAGGCCCAGTAGATGGCTCTCTCTGTATGAGTTCTCCCATTTTCCGTTGGGGATTTAAAGCTTAAATCTAAGGCTTAGAAAGGGATTGGAAGGAGGTATCAATATAAAGAAAAAAAGGGTGGCACGGTGACACAGTGGTTAGCACTGCTGTCTCACAGCGCCAGAGACCTGGGTTCAATTCCTGCCTCAGGCAACTGTCTGTGTGGAGTTTGCACATTCTCCCCGTGTCTGTGTGGGTTTTCTCTGGGAGGTCCAGTTTCCTCCCACAGTCCAAAAATGTGGAGGTTAGGTGAATTGGCCATGCTAAATTGCCCATAGTGTTAGGTGAAGGGGTAAATGTAGAGGAATGGGTCTGGGTGGGTTGCTCTTTGGAGGGTCAGTGTGGACTTGTTGGGCCAAAGGGCCTGGTTCCACACTGTAAGTAATCTAAATCTAAACCTGTATTGAAGGGTGTTGCATGCAGTAATCCTATGTAACCACAGAATTTGGTGATTCACAGCCTCTCAGCTCAACTGTTTATTTTTGCAGCACAGTGGAGTCTGTGGACCATGTTTATATTGGATGTAGCCAATTACTCTGTTTTTAGTTAGTTTAAAAATCTTGCACTATGCTTTTGGTTGCACTTCAGCCCCATATCCTGGTGTAGAGATATGTGGGCATATTGGAGGACCTCCTTGTGGGTCTGCCTCTGGGCCTTGCTACAAACAGCTCCAGGCAGTGACCATGGAGGGAGTCATCTCTGCTGACTGCCTGGCCGTCTTCTGCGGTTATGTTTAAGCCCAGTGTCTTTGGAGAGGGAACTGGAGTTGTCAATCACAACTGTCAATGCCTTTTCCAGTCAGGCTTCCTGAGTTTTGACAGCAGTGTCCTACGAGATGTCCTTAGCTGGAACTTGGTTTTGTTAGGCTGTACTTTGGGTAGGTATATTGTCAGCAATCCATTTTATACTAGTCTACAGATATTGCTGGAGAAACTCGGATGGTTTAGTAGCAAGTGAGGAGAGAGAAACACAAGAATTAACATTTCAAATCTACTGACCGTTCTTCCGAATTTGATACTTGTCTGAAACACTCACTCTGTTTCTCTCCCCACACATGCTGCTAGACTTGCTGAACTTCTCCAGCAATTTCTCTTTTTATTTCAGATTTCCAGCATTGCAGTATTTTGCTTTTAATTGGACTAGTGTACAGAACCTACTCAGATGAAGGATTTCCTACTAATAAGTGTTTGATAGAAGTGGAATTACTTGATTAACAAGTAGCTAATTACATAATATTAAATTAACAGGTTACGTGGGCTTAAGACTAGTTAACTGTATTACACTTGCTAAGGGACATTGATAACTCTTGAGATATATCAGGCTAATTGAAGTTGCATGGTTTTTAACAGTAGAGGTAAGACCAACTGACTGGAATAGCTACAAGAGACAACCAGAACTAACAGGCTCCTCCCAGAGACATGATATATATTTCAGTGAATGGGGTTATACAAAAGCTTCAGTGTTAACTCTTGCAGGCCACCTGTCTTATCCAAGACAGTTTGGAGTTCCCCAGGTAGCAAGGTTTGTTGCCTATATATGAATTCTATACAACACAAATTACAGGGTTTTACACAAATATTTGCCACTGTTTATTAGTTCCAAGCGTTTTAGAAACATATTTACAACTAGAGCAGCCATGATTACATTGAACAGTGGAGAAGGCTTGAGGGGCCAGTGACGAACTTGGATTGAAAGTTGGTTGGCTGATAGGAAACAAAGAGTAATGATAAACTGCTCCATTTCGGAATGGCAGGCAGTGACCAGTGGGGTACCACAGGGATCAGTGCTGGGACCACAGCTTTTTACAATATATGTTAATGATATAGAAGATGGTATTAGTAAAAACATTAGCAAATTTGCTGATGATACAAAGCTGGTGGCAGGGTGAAATGTGAGGAGGATGTTAGGAGATTGCAGGGTGACCTGGACAGGTTAGGTGAGTGATCAGATGCATGGCAGATGCAGTTTAATGTGGATAACTGTTTGGTTATCCACTTTGGTGGCAAGAACAGGAAGGCAGATTATTGGAATCAATTTAGGTAAAGGGGCAGTGCAAAGAGATCTGGGTGTTCTTGTCCACCAGTCAATGAAGGTAAGCATGCAGGTACAGCAGGTAGTGAAGAAGGCTAATAGCATGCTGGCCTTCATAACAAGAGGGATTGAGTATAGAAGCAAAGAGGTTCTTCTGCAGCTGTACAGGGCCCTGGTGAGACCACACCTGGAGTACTGTGTGCAGTTCTGGTCTCCAAATTTGAGGAAAGACATTCTGGCTATTGAGGGAGTGCAGCGTAGATTCACAAGGTCAATTCCTGGAATGGCGGGACTACCTTACACTGAAAGACTGGAGCGATTGGCTTGTATACCCTTGAGTTTAGAAGACTGAGAAGGGATCTGATTGAGACATATAAGATTATTAAAGGATTGGACACTCTGGAGGCAGGAAACATGTTTCTGCTGATGGGTGAGTGCCGAACCAGAGGACACAGCTTAATGGGGTAGACCATTTAGGACAGAGATGAGGAGAAACTTCTTCACCCAGAGAGTGGTGGCTGTGTGGAATGCTCTGCCCCAGAGGGCAGTGGAGGCTCAGTCTCTGGATTCATTTAAGAAAGTGTTGGATAGAGCTTTCAAGGATAGTGGAATCAAGGGTTATGGAGATAAGGCAGGAACAGGATACTGATTAAGGATGATCAGCCATGATCATATTGAATGGTGGTGCAGGCTTGAAGGGCAGAATGGCCTACTGCTGCACCTATTGTCTATTGTCTATTGTCTATTGACTGACTGCTACTCCTAACTCCAATCTTCCTAAATTCATATGCTGATCATTCCAGGGGTAAATTTGAAGAAGCTTACAAGAATAAACATGCTGATAGCTCTGTGTTATTAATTGAGATAGCTGGCTAACTAGCTTAACTGTTTTCACCAGCCATCTATCTCACTAATGTGATTGGCCACTCATTAGGTCAGGCAGTCATCATTTCCCAGACACTGATTGGCCCCCTGTGCTTTCAACATGGTGAGCAGGGAGCACATGCTTAACACTGGCTGGAAAGACACTAACATCAAAGCCAAAATTGGTATGATATGTCCAACCTTATAACAAGCGTTTCATCCCTTTCATATACAAAGATGTGTAAATGGCTGTTTGTGGGAAGAGGAAGCCGTTAACACAATTATCATTTCCCCTGAATTCTCAATAAAACTGTCGGAGGCTTAACAGACAGCTCTTAAAGGAACTGTCTATAAGTTACAAATAATAAAGTAAATTTTTCATGTACCTTTCAAAAGAATATGCCTCACTATCACCTCCAAAATCTCCAGTTTCCCTCACAACATCCTTTTGGAGCTGGTTGCTCCTTTTCCTTGATTAATGCTTTGTGACCCGCTCTGTACATCTTGGAGGCCCAAACTCCATGTCTCACTGTCTAGCCACATGGCTGCATCTGAACTTCTAGATCCACTGTGGTCTTAGATGGTGAATTATAAATTGGTAAGATATCTCTGCGAGTTCAGGAGATGATAATTCTGTTTCCAAATTCATATTTAGTAACATGAAGTAATGAGTAAACAATGGACAATGTGTTTGGACATTAAATGGTCTGGGATTGTTTTTTTTTCACTTCTTTGCAGGCTGGCTACAAATCAAGTTGTTCTTCAGCCTATCCTTTGCACTGTGAAGTGGGAGACTTAGAATCGAAACAAGGCCTCCTTGATCTTGGAAAGAGACATTTGAAGAATGATGTATATTTGCCACTTTACGGAGATTTTGCTGGTAGGTTTATGCCAAAATGCAGGTGTGTATAAAATCTATTAGTGTGTGCATTCAGAGATTTGTTACTTGTCATTTTGTCATAAATAGTTTCCATGTGCAATATGAAAACATGCATTATATGATGTAACTGGTATGTAAGTACTTCTTGTTGATGGTGTGGAGAATAGAGAGGTTGAACTTCAAGTCCATAGTGCGATGAAAGTCTGAAACAGCTTCTGAGTGTTATACTGCCAGCAGCTTCCAGCATAATCCACGAGGTCCCGTGCTGCTGAGAGCACTCTCACAGGGATCCTGGACAATATCAGTGCTGCTGAGAGCACTCTCGCAGGGATCCTGGACAATATCAGTGCTGCTGAGAGCACTCTCGCAGGGATCCTGGACAATATCAGTGCTGCTGAGAGCACTCTCGCAGGGATCCTGGACAATATCAGTGCTGCTGAGAGCACTCTCGCAGGGATCCTGGACAATATCAGTGCTGCTGAGAGCACTCTCGCAGGGATCCTGGACAATATCAGTGCTGCTGAGAGCACTCTCGCAGGGATCCTGGACAATATCAGTGCTGCTGAGAGCACTCTCGCAGGGATCCTGGACAATATCAGTGCTGCTGAGAGCACTCTCGCAGGGATCCTGGACAATATCAGTGCTGCTGAGAGCACTCTCGCAGGGATCCTGGACAATATCAGTGATGCTGAGAGCACTCTCGCAGGGATCCTGGACAATATCAGTGCTGCTGAGAGCACTCTCGCAGGGATCCTGGACAATATCAGTGCTGCTGAGAGCACTCTCGCAGGGATCCTGGACAATATCAGTGCTGCTGAGAGCACTCTCGCAGGGATCCTGGACAATATCAGTGCTGCTGAGAGCACTCTCGCAGGGATCCTGGACAATATCAGTGCTGCTGAGAGCACTCTCGCAGGGATCCTGGACAATATCAGTGCTGCTGAGAGCACTCTCGCAGGGATCCTGGACAATATCAGTGCTGCTGAGAGCACTCTCGCAGGGATCCTGGACAATATCAGTGCTGCTGAGAGCACTCTCGCAGGGATCCTGGACAATATCAGTGCTGGCATCGGGGCGATTTTCCTACCACAGCTGAGTAGTTGCAGGTGTATGGAAACAACAAGAAGTGGATGTGAGGCTGGCCACTTTGACAGGCAAATGACAGTGAGACAGAATAACTGTATATTTGACGGGAACGCTGAGTACTTGATGACTGAACGAGGTGCATTGAGCAATTTGAGAACCTGGTCGAACAATAAGTCATACAGATGGGAGCAGCTTTCTTAGGGTGAGAATTCGAAAAAAATGAGTATATTCCACCTCAACTCAGTTTTAAATAGCTTGCCTGGAATTATGTCTCTTGTTTCTAATGTCAGCAGCTCAGGGATAAATCCTGTCTATTTACTGCCCTGTGATTCTCTAAGAATTTAGTGCCACCCTGCATTCTTCAAAACTGTTGGGAATATAGGACCATTGCCAAGTAGCAAAAACCCAAACCTGAGACCGCAATTTCCCCCCAGACGTGATCGACGATACTCTCCACCGCATCTCCTCCACTTCCCGCTCCTCTGCCCTTGAGCCCCGCCCCTCCAATCGCCACCAGGACAGAACCCTACTGGTCCTCACCTACCATCCCACCAACCTCCATATGCATCGTATCATCCGACATCATTTCCGCCACCTCCAAACAGACCCCACGACCAGGGATATATTTCCCTCCCCTCCCCTATCAGCATTCCGAAAAGACCACTCCCCCCGTGACTCCCTTGTCAGGTCCACACCCCCACCAACCCAACCTCCACTCCTGGCACCTTCCCCTGCAACCGCAAAAAATGCAAAACTTGCGCCCACACCTCCCCCTTTACTTCCCTCCAAGGCCCCAGGGGATCCTTCCATATCCACCACAAATTCACCTGCACCTCCACACACATCATTTACTGCATCCGCTGCACCCAATGTGGCCTCCTCTATATTGGGGAGACAGGCCGCCTACTTGCGGAACGTTTCAGAGAACACCTCTGGGACACCCGGACCAACCAACCCAACCACCCCGTTGCTCAACACTTCAACTCCCCCTCCCACTCCATCAAGGATATGCAGGTCCTTGGACTCCTCCATTGCCAGACCATAGCAACACGACAACTGGAGGAAGAGCGCCTCATCTTCCGTCTAGGAACCCTCCAACCACAAGGGATGAACTCAGATTTCTCCAGTTTCCTCATTTCCCCTCCCCCCACCTTGTCTCAGTCCCAACTCACAAACTCAGCACCACCTTCCTAACCTGCAATCTTCTTCCTGACCTCTCTGCCCCCACCCCCACTCCGGCCTATCACCCTCACCTTAACCTCCTTCCACCTATCGCATTTCCAATGCCCCTCCCCCAAGTCCCTCCTCCCTACCTTTTATCTTAGCCTGCTGGGCACACTTTCCTCATTCCTGAAGAAGGGCCCATGCCCAAAACGTCGATTCTCCTGCTCCTTGGATGCTGCCTGACCTGCTGCGCTTTTCACGCAACACATTTTCAGCTACATGTGACTCTAGACCCACATCAATGTGGTCGCCCTCTGGGTAATAGAGGCTGCCTAGCCAGTGCCACCTCATTCCATGAATATGAATCAAACAACTGCTTTGCTAACCTGTCATACCAGCTTTTTTACATAATTGTAACATGGCAGTTTTGTGCATAAACACCCATCAGGGTTTTCTGTTCTTAAATGGTGCTACTCAGCCTCTCTTCTTTTTCCTGATCCCTCCTACCAAAGAGCATTGTTTCACTAGGCCTGCTTTAAATTCCATCGGGCATGTGTTTAGCCCTTTTGGAGTCTGTCACTATATTTCACTATGTTTAATACACTTGAAAGTTTTGAATTATCTGCAATTTTTAAACTCATGATGTGTTCCCCCAAACCCAAATCAATAACATAGATAAATAAAAGCAGTAGACACATTAGTAAGCACCCCTGCGCCCTCCAGGCCAATTCTCCTCAATTCTCCATCTCCTATACTTCAGCCAGTCTGGCATTCGTACTGCCTTTGCTCATGACTTCACTTTTTTGCTCACAAGACTCATATGACTAACTTTCACCATTTGCAAGTTTACTTACACAACATCAACCACAGTGCTCATGTGTACCACCTTAGTTTTGTCATCAAGAACTTACTCAGACCTAATTTCCCTTAACAAAGTCATGCTGACTCTCCTATTTTAATCTACGCTTGTTTAAGGGGCAATTTTCTCCCAGATTAATGTTTCTAAAAGTCTTTTAACAGAACTAAACATAAATCCATTGGCCTTTTATTTATATTCAATTCACTGACCTATAGTTAATGTTAAATCCACTGGTCTGTTACTGATGATAAATTCATTGGTTTATAACTCATGTTGAGGAAAAGGTGAGGACTGCAAATGCTGGAGATCAGAGTCGAGAGTGTGGTTCTGGAAAAGCACAGCAGATCCGGCAGCATCTGAGGAACAGGAGAGTCAACGTTTCAGGCATAGGCCCTTCATCAGGAATAGGGCCTCATTCCTGATGAAGGGCTTTTGCCGGAAATGTCAACTCTCCTGCTCCTTGGATGCAGCCTGACCTGCTATGCTTTTCCAGCACCACACTCTCGACTATAATTGATGTTGAATCTACTGGCTTATAATTGTTGTTAAAAACAAAGGCCTACCATTGATGTTAAATCCACTGGCCTGTTATTGAAGTTAAATTCACTGGCCAATTCACTGGCCTATGGTAAATATTCAGCATGGAGTCCAGTTACAAGTGGAGTTCCGCAGGGATCAGTTCTGGGTCCTCTGCTGTTTGTAATTTTTATTAATGACTTAGAGGAGGGAGTCGAAGGGTGGGTCAGTAAATTTGCAGATGATACAAAGATAGGTGGAGTTGTGGACAGTGAGGAGGGCTGTTGTCGGCTGCAGAGGGACTTAGATAGGATGCAGAGCTGGGCTGAGGAGTGGCAGATGGAGTTCAACCCTGCCAAGTGTGAGGTTGTCCATTTTGGAAGAACAATTAAGAATGCGGAATACAGGGTTAATGGTAGGGTTCTTGGTCAGGTGGAGGAACAGAGGGATCTTGGGGTCTATGTACATAGATCTTTGAAGGTTGCCACTCAGGTGGATAGAGTTTGTAAGAAGGCCTATGGAGTATTATCGTTCATTAGCAGAGGGATTGAATTCAAGAGTCGTGAGGTGATGTTGCAGCTGTACAGGACTTTGGTTAGGCCACATTTGGAGTACTGTGTGCAGTTCTGGTCGCCTCACTTTAGGAAAGATGTGGAAGCTTTGGAGAGGGTGCAGAGAAGATTTACCAGGATGTTGCCTGGAATGGAGAGTAGGTCGTACGAGGATAGGTTGAGAGTTCTCGGCCTTTTCTCGTTGGAACGGCGAAGGATGAGGGGTGACTTGATAGAGGTTTATAAGATGATCAGCGGAATAGATAGAGTAGACAGTCAGAAACTTTTTCCCCGGGTACAACAGAGTGTTACAAGGGGACATAAATTTAAGGTGAAGGGTGGAAGGTATAGGGGAGATGTCAGGGGTGGGTTCTTTACCCAGAGAGTGGTGGGGGCATGGAATGCGCTGCCCGAGGGAGTGGTAGAGTCAGATTCATTGGCGACCTTTAAGCGGCATTTGGATAGGTACATGGATAGGATAGAAGTTCGGCACAACATCGTGGGCCGAAGGGCCTGTTCTGTGCTGTATTGTTCTATGTTCTATGTTCAATTATTGTTGTTGAATCAACTGTACATTATTGATGTTAAATCCACTGGTCTTTATTTTGTGTTAAATCCACATGCATTTTATACGTTTTTAAACAAATAATTCCTGTATATAAAGAGTTTGAAATTCTATTAAAACACCAATTGTCTGTCAATATATATTTAATTTGTTGATTTTTTTTATTTGTTACAGAGCTAATGTAAAAAAAATTATGCATGGAATCCTTCTGTTAAGGTTATCCAGAAATTCTTTTGTTTTGTGTTTCTGGGTCTCTACAGGAGATTGTTTAATTTTATATAGCTATACATTAAGGTTATTTCCCATTCAGATTTCCACATGACTCAGAGCACATTAATGGCACCATATGCAGTTCCAAAGTTCTTCACAACTTGTCTTCTGTATTTGATGAATTCTTTGAGTTGCTTGCCACTGAAGCTCCAATCCATCAAAGTTCCCAGGTGATGTTTGTTACTAAAATGGCACACACCATATCTCCTTAGTTTGATCATGACGGTCTAGGTGGCAGTGTCTTAAAAGATACTTTTATCCAATCACTTAAATGAACTTTGTTGCGCTGGTAAAACTGCAGCTGTAGAATTTTCCAAATCATATTCCCTGCTCTAATCCTGTCTTCACCTTTATGTCCTTTATAACTGTATAACTATAACAGCCACCGCTGCATGTACATCTGCCTTTACTTGGCCCATATATTATTACATTTCAAGTGCTCATCCAAGTCCTTTTTAAAGGTTGTGATTTTTCCTGCCTCAACTACCCTCTCAAACTGTGTATTCCAGATCCTCACCACCCTCTGGGTGAAAAAATGTTTCCTCAAATCCCCTTGAAACCTCCTTGTTAATGACACTTCGACTAAGGGGAACAGCTGCCTGTCCTTGTCCCTCATAACCTTATATCCTTCCATCAGACCCCCTCTCAGCCAGCACCTACCCATGTTCTCTTCATTGCTAAACTGCTCTATCCCTGGCAGCATCCCGGTGAATCTCCTCTGCACCCCCTTCAGTGCAATCATATCCTTCCTATAGAGTGGACACCAGATTGACGCACATTCACCAGCTGTGGCCTAAGCAAAGTTCTGTACAGCTCCGACATCACCTCTGACCAAAACAAAACCCTGAAGGAGGGTTCTGCAGAAGGGTGAAAAGTGAGGACTGCAGATGCTGGAGATCAGAGCTGAAAATGTGTTGCTGGAAAAGCACAGCAGGTCAGGCAGCATCCAAGGAGCAGGAGAATCGACGTTTCGGGCATGAGCCCTTCTTTAGGAAGGTTCCTGAGGAAGGGCTCATGCCCAGAACGTCGATTCTCCTGCTCCTTGGGTGCTGCCTGACCTGCTGCGCTTCTGCAGAAAGGTCACTGGATCCAAAACAAGAACTCTGCTTCTCTCTTCACAAATGATGCCAGATCTGCTGAGTTTTTTCTGCAATTTTTGTTTTTGTTTCCAACATAACCTTCCTGCTCTTTAACCTAAGCAATGGCTGATAAATCTGACGTGAAGATGCTGGTGTTGGACTGGGGCGGACAAAATCAGAAATCACATGATATCAGGTTACAATCCATCATTTTTATCATCAAATTCACTACTATTATAGGGACACTTGCCTTATCAGACATAATCAGATGTCACATGACATCAGGTTATAGTCCAACAGGTTTATTTCAAATAAAAAACTTTCAAAGTGCTGCTCCTTCGTCAGGAGAGGTGAAGGATTGTGTTTTCAAATAAACCTGTTGGACTATAACCTGGTCTGAAAATATGTTGCTGGAAAAGTGCAGCAGGTCAGGCAGCATCCAAGGAGCAGGAAAATCGATGTTTCGGGCATGAGCCCTTCTTCAGAATGAGGAAAGTGTTTTCCTCACTTTCTCCTCGAGGACTATAACCTGGTGTCATGTGACTTCTGATTATATCTGATAAAGCAAGTGTCCCTTTAATAGTAGTGAATTTGATGATAAAAATGATCAGATCGACATGACTACATGAGTCAAGATTAGAGTGGTGCTGGAAAAGCACAGAAGGTCAGGCAGCATCTGAGGAGCAGGAAAATTGATGTTTCGGGCAAAAGCCCTTCATCAGGAATAATATCCAGCATCTGCAATACCCACTTTCGCCCAACATTCGTACATTACCAGTGAAGGCTTAAGCTGCATGTGAAAATTCCTAAATCAGCTAAAACATTTCTGAAAAGTACCAACTAGTACCTTTTTACAAACTCTTTTTCCTTCTCATGGAGCTATCTGCCATTGAATGGAACACTGACATTAAAGGCAAAAGTTCAAAACCTTTACTTGCTGAACCAACGTTGCTTCCAAATGATGCTTACCTTCCTACTAAAATTAATTACCTGTTTGAATGAAAGGAGAAAAATATAGAAATGAACATTGAATCAGAATGAAAATGTTAAATAAAACAGAAAACACTGCAAATACACAACAGATCAGACAGTATCTGTGGAGGGAGAAAAGTCTTTGACCTGAGAGCTTAGTTCTGTTTCTCTTTCCCCAAATAACTAACTGACCTGCTGAGCTCTTGCAGCATGTTCTGTTTTTTTTAAATTTCAGATTATCAGCATCTCCACTGTCTTGCTTTTGAGAATATGTTATAACTGGTTTCTTCATTTCTAGTTGTGGGCAGATCAGTGGTGATTCACAGTGAAGGGCCAAATAAAACTTTAATGGATTGCACTGACATTGTGGCTGATTCTCCAACAAAATCACTTGTTTTTCCAAAAGTGGACCCATTCAACAGGTAAGCATTGGTCTAAAATCAAAAGGTTAGACTAAGTGGGTACCTGGGTATATATAATATAAAATAGCATTAACAGCATAGAAATGTACCATTTGGTTCAGTTGTTCAGCTTCCACTCAAGCTGCTCTCAACTTCTTCATTTAACCCCATTGACATCAGTTTCTATTAATTTTTGCCCCATTTGTTCATTTAACTTCGCCTTAGGTGCCGGTCTTGAAGCAACCTCAACTACTTGATTCCATTCTTCGGATAACAAAAGTTTCTTATGAATTTCTTGTTGAATGTATTGGTCACTGACCTATATTTATGGTTTATTGCTCTCTTTCTGTCCCCACTAATGGAGACATCTTGTCAATGTCTACTTATCAAACCCTTTGTTAATCTTGAAGGTCTCTGTCAGGTCACATCATAACGCACAGCTTATTCACTCTTTCCTAAGCACTCTAACCTCTCACTTCTATAATATCATTCTCATGAATAGCTTTTGCACCTACTTAAGTGTCACCATGACCTTTTTACAATATGGAGACCAGAACTGTTTGTGGTACTCCATGGTACTCCATGTAAGCAAGGTTCCTCACAAATTCAGCATAACTTCCCCAATATTCTGTTTGCCTTTTGATTTTGGCTTACTTAACCTGCGACACTACTTCTAATGATTTGCCTCTAAATATCCTCAAGCACCTGCGGTCCTCAATCTTTTATAGATACTTATTTCTTAATCTTCCTACCAAAATGTACGGTCTCTCACATACCTTTTTACTAAAGTAAATTTTCCAACAGCATACTCATTTTATTAGTTTATTAATATCTTCCTGTACTTTGTTACAGTCCTTCTCTCTTAATTTAGTTTGTCCACAAATTTTGAGATAATGCTTTGTATTCCTGAGTCCAAATGATTTTGAAATAACAGTAGTTGAGCACCAATCCTGGTGGAATACCAGTTCCTTTCTTTCATAAGTATCTATCTTTAATTCCTACACTCTCTTCTGGTACTTGTTTTGCAATACAATATGTTCTCATCTGAGGCATAAGTGTACTATCGATCAAACCCACAACTAATTCCATTGAGAAGGACAAGGGCAACAGATACATGGCAACACCACCCCCTGCAAACCCCCCCCTCCAAGCCACTCACCATCTTGACTTGGAAATATACTGCTGTTCCCTTCAGTGTCAGTGGCCAAAGTCCTGGAATTTTCTCCTTAAGAGCATTGTGAGTCTACCCACAGGGCATGAACTGCAGCGGTTCAAGAAAGGAGCTCCACAGTACCTTCACACGGGCAACTGGGGATGGGCAAGAATTGCTGGCCCAGCAACCCCCACATCCTATTAGTGAATGGGAAAAAAAGCCTGTTGGAAATCCAAATGTGTTACACCAATCTCATTACGTTATTCACTGCTTTGTTACTGGCTGACCATGATCTTTTCTAAAACCTATGCTTTATTGTAATTTCCATTCCTAGATTTTTAGATTTAGATTTCCAGAGAGTGGAAGGAATTTAGAATGCCCAGTACAAGAAGTTAAAAATCACCCAACACCAGGTTATAGTCCTACAGGTTTATTTAGAAGCACTAGCTTTTGGAGTGCTGCTCCTTCATCAGGTGGTAGTGGAGTATATACTGTGTGATTTTTAACTTTGTACACCCAGTCCAACATTGGATCCTCCGAATCATGACCACAAGAAGTAGTTGAGACTGCTTCAAGGTAGTTCATTCAGGGATGAGGGCTTCACTAACTGGTCAGCATTTATTATCCATCCCTAATTAATGAAGAAGGTTCTGGTAAGCTGCCTTCTTGAACTGCTTCAGTCCAGTTGAGGTAAGTACACTCACAGTACTGTTAGAAAGGGAGTCCCAGGATTTTGACTCAGTGACACTGAAGGAATGGCAATATATTTCCCAGTCAGAATGAGTGGTTTGGAAGGGAACTTGCAGGCGGTTGTGTTTCCATGTATCTGCTGACCTTGGCCTTCTAGCTGGATATGGTCGTGCGTTTGAAAAGTACTGGCCAAGGAGCCTTGGTGAACTTCTGCAGTCCATCTTTTAGATAATACACCCCACTGCTACTGAGCGCTGGTGGTAGCAGATGTGGTGCTAATCAAGCGGGCTGTTTTGTCCTGGATGGTGTCAAGCTTCTTGAATATAGTTGAAGCTGCACCCATCCAGGCCATTGGAGAATATTCAATCACACTCCTGACTTGTACCTTGGTGGACAGGTTTTGGGGAAGCAGGAGGTGAGTTATTTGCTGTTACTAGGATTCCTAACCTTTGATCTACTCTTGTGGTGAATCTAGTTCAGTTTCCAGTCAGTGGTAACTCCGAGGATGTGATAGTGGGCGATTCATTCAGTGATGTTAATGCCGTTGAACGTTATAGGGTGATGGTCAGATTCCAGCTTGACAGAAATGATAATTGCCTGGCACTTGTGTGGCATGAATGTTACTGTCCAGCTGTCAGACCCAACCTTGATATCACACAGGTCTTGCTACTTTTGGTTATGGACTGTTTTAGGACCTGAGGAGGTGATTAGATTCCCTTTACAGATTAGATTCCCTACAGTGTGGAAACAGGCCTTTCGGCCCAACCAGTCCACACTGACCCTCCGAAGAGTAACCCACCCAGACCCATTTCCCTCTGACTAAGGCACCTACCACTATGGCAATTTATCACGGCCAATTCACCTGACCTGCACATCTTCGGACTGTGGGAGGAAACCGGAGCACCCGGAGGAAACCCACGCAGACACAGGGAGAATGTGCAAACTCCACACAGACAGTCACCCGAGGTTGGAATCAAACCTGGGACCCTGGTGCTATGAGGTAGCAGTGCTAACCACTGAGCCACCCCAAAGGTAGTTTGGTATTGAACCAGAATTCAACTCTTTTGTCCATGTTTGAGCCAAGGCTGTAATGAAGTCAGGAGCTGAGTGGCCCTGGCAGAACACAAATTAGGCATCACAGAGAAGGTTATTGCTGAACGAGTGCTGCTTAATAGTACGATTGATGACACATTCCATCGCATTACTGATGATCGAGGGTAGGCTGATGGGACGGTAATTGGTCAGGTTGGATTGTCCTACTTTTTGTGTACAGGATATGCCTGAACAATTTTCCACATTATCGAATAGATGCTAGTGTTGTAGCTGTGCTGAGAATAACAAAGTGCTGGGAAAACTCAGCAGGTCTGGTGACAGACAGAGAGAGAAATGGAGATAATGTTTTGAGTTCAGTATGCCAAAATGAAAACAAGTAGTCCTGTCTTACAACTCGCACCTCAGTTTTAGGTACTGCTCCTGGTATGCTCTTCTGCGCTCTGCATTGAACCAGAGTTGGTCCCTGGCCTCATGTTAGGAGGTGAGTGTGGAATATACCAGGCCATAGGTTACAGATTGTGCTGGAGTACAGTTCTGCTGCTTTTGATGGCCCATAGCCCCTCATGGATACCCAGTGTTGAGTTGCTAGATTTGTTGGAAGTCTATCCCATTTCGCCCAAAGATAGTGCCGCACAACACAATGGAGCTTATTCTCAATATGAAGGTGGTCTTTGGTACAATGCCAGGGAAAATTACTGCAGATGCTGGAATCTGTACTGAAAATAACAATAGGTCAGGCAGCATCCATGCAGAGAGAGCAAGCTAACATTTCGAGTCGAGCTGTCTCTTCTTCAGAACTGATGTGAAGTGTGGAGGGAGCAACACTTATGCTATAGTTGGGGGGTGGGAGGGCAAGGTGGTGGAATGTCGAATGGTGGGGTAGTAAGGATGTTGATAGTTCAGATTAAGTAATCGGAATGTGAAAGCAATGAAGATGTTGACAGTGAAAGAGACGATCAAAATTCTTGTTGGGACCATCAACATCCTTTCTCCCTGATCATTCTACACTCAAGTTTCGCATTTGTTGTTTTTAATGCAGTGATCATGCTTACTCATACTGTCATGGAAGATACATCTGTGGTGATGAGAGGTCAGGTATGTTTTTTCCCTCTTGTTGGTTCCCTCACCACCTGCTGCAGATCTGGTCTATTAGCGATGTTCTTTACGACCCAACCAGTTCCATCAGTAATGCTGCTACTGAGCCACTCTTGGTGGTGGACCTTGAAATCCCCCAGAGTATATGGCCTTGAGACGGTGGTGTTGAGCTGCCTTCTTAAAAAGTTGCTCATTAAGTTAACTGAAATTCCTGGATTGTCCTATCTCCCTTTGAAACATACAAATTACAGTTGTTGTTTGCTGTTCCCCTTGCATTATTCCATTTGTTGAATGCTTTTTAAATATAGGTCATAGTGCCTTTGTTAAAAATCAGGGAACCAGTAACATGAATTGATAAAATACATTAGGACCAAGCTTTTCTAAGTTTGCTCAGTTTATCTTGCCCCTTTATATTTTCAATGCTTTTGTGTTTTCTTAGCTCTTCTAATGTCACAAATGAACTACATCACAAAGAATTCTCACATCTGTTTAAAATTGTAACTGAAAAATGTACTTATGGGTTCTTGCACATAAACCCTAGTTTAGAAAAGGAATATTTTGAAAATGGAAGGCAAATAAATCACCAATGACAAAATGTCTCAATTTACATGTCCTGGTGTGCCTTCCATTCTATTCTGGAGCTACATGTCCTGGTGTGCCTTCCATTCTATTCTGGAGCTACATGTCCTGGTGTGCCTTCCATTCTATTCTGGAGCTACATGTCCTGGTGTGCCTTCCATTCTATTCTGGAGCTACATGTCCTGGTGTGCCTTCCATTCTATTCTGGAGCTACATGTCCTGGTGTGCCTTCCATTCTATTCTGGAGCTACATGTCCACAGCTTTCCCTGTTCTTTTCTGACACTGACTACGCTCTAGTTCTGCATTGAACCTTGCTGTTGCTTCAAACCAGTCTTGGAGCGTTTGCTGGACCAAAGGGCAGCCTGCAATGTGACTTAGTAGATTTTGTTGTAGCAAGCAGATGATACTGTGATACTTTGTAGGAAAAACTGAAAAGGATGTAAATATTCAGCAGACGAGACAGTTACTGTGGAGAGAAAAACAAAGTTAATATTTCATTAACCTATTTATCTGAACTGTGTGGATCAAAATAGTGGTCATTTGACACTTTCATAATCCAATAACAATCTGAGATACAGGCTTATCATCATTATTATTACTCCTAAGTAACTCCAATCTAGTGCATCACCCATAATGGAAAATGAATTTTGTCATTTTTCCCATGGACAATTGCCAGTTAACTGGAGTCAAGCTTCCTTCTTTCATTATTTCTGATCATAGAAAGGGAAAAGCGACATAGGGAGAGATGGATATCAAGAAAGATAAGGTTATATATGCAAGTCTCCAAAAAGATCAGTGCTCTAAATCTCTCTGCCACCCTAAAAATCTTCAGCATGTATGAAAATGGCAGTACAAATATAATGAACAGTTCTTATAATGCTTTAGTTCCTTAATTAAAAGTTATGTTTTTTTTAGTGGTACTTCTGCTTTCTGTATGGTGAGAATATACCACATAGTACTTTCCCCACTTTCTATTCCTGAATTGTTTCTTAACAAAAGTAACAGTAAAAATAAAAAAGGGTTAAAAAAAGGTACTTGTAGTGGCACACCACTTCAATCAACTGCCAGTTTGACTTGGTTCCTGCAACAGGTTTAACATAATGTCAGTAAGTGGTAAGGCCAGTATTAAAGCAGATGGTTTTTGTTGCAATGGAGATCTTTACACCACTGATTTTGTTCATTGCTGTTCAATTTTTATGAATGCTTATTAGCATATTAAATGTGTTTAACATCATCTGGTTTGGGATATTGAATAGTTTCACAAGTTGTGTGAACACCAATTTTTATTGAATAAGGAAAAACATCCCAGGGTGCTTTGCAGTCAGCATTCAGCCTGAAATGGATGCTGTTTTGGCCTGGAGTCAAAGTAGTTCGGTAAAGAGAGAGATTGGACACAGCAACGTAATGTTGGCTGAGTTGGAATATAGATTGCAGAAGATAAGAGGTCGATCAGGAAATTAAGAGAAGTTTCAGGATTTGATGAAAATAATAGCAATTTTTTTTACCAGTTAGTGATTTCCTTTGTAACTGATGCTAATCAGTTTATTTCATATTGTAAATGTATATTTATTTGGAGATCCTGAATGCTGGAAATTCTATTGATTGCAATCTTTAGTATTTTTAAGATACTTTTGAAATGCACACTAATATTATGTCTGAAATGTGGCATCTGATTTGTACACAGAAAGCTGTCACAAACAACCTATAATGCCCAGATAACCTTTCTTTTTGTGTTATAGGCTGAGGAATAAATATAAGCTAGAACAGTGTTGAGAATGCCTCTTCTTTGTTTCAAAACTATGGCTTGGAACCTTACTCAATCTGAAAGGGAAGGAATTTTTTAATGCTAACATCTTTCACCCTGTTAACGTGCATGATCATCTATACAAGTGATCATACATCTACCATTGCTATAAGAGAAGACAGGAAAAGGATCTCAAGGCTGTTTTAACTCTCCAAACCATAATCTACCCTTTACCAGAAAGAGGTGCACTATTTTCAGGAAAGACTTTAATACACCTGGTTTTGGGGATTTTGGTATGGATTTTGACTGTTTTGTGAACTGCATACAAAGTATACAATTTTAAAAAAAGGTTGACCTCCAGCTAATTTGCACAGGTGAGGATATCTTCGGTGAATGTCGAAGTTGTGTAAATTAAAAGCTTAAGAAAATTCTTCTGCTCACTCTTTAAAACTTTAATGCTCCATTTTCAACAAGTCTATTATCATCGAATATAGTCTTAAGGAATGCCTGAGACCTAATGGAATTGGGGAATGGGTGATGGATAATTAATTGGTTCTATAAATATGAGAAGCTAGTAATTGAAATAATATGAAAGAGGCTTATATTCCCATCACCAACTCACACTTTGTTTCCACATGAACAGTCCTTGACTACAGTACTGCCTCAGATAGAGTGTCAGTATGGGTGAGCTGATTGGATCTAATTGGACCAGATTAACAGCCTGAAAAGGGGAACTCAAACTCTCCGATGTCCAGCTAGCTGACCTTGTTAGAATCAGTTTAGTAGTCAGTGGGGTCAGTTTTAGGGAGTGTGGCTAACAAATAAAACTCTCACATAAAAGTGTGAACTTGGTCTCTGTGTTTAAACATAGTTATCTTTTGCTGTACAATACTTTACACGGAATGTTTTTACATTCTATTTCTCTGGAGAAAATATTTTTGAACTTACTTATTGGTTCTATCTATAATTATTTTAAATTTGTTTTTGGGACCCATGGAGACAAGCTATTAATATTTATCTTATCATTTTGGAGTTTTTTTTGCTTTTTTAGTTGAAATAAAAAAAGCTTGCATATGAATTTAGATCCAGTCAATTTTTTTTATTGGAATCCCTCTTTCCCATATAATGCTGTTATGTGAAAGATTCCAGAAATGTTAGTTTAGTCCTAAGTTGCTGTGAATTCATAATTTAAATCATGGAATTCCCATAGTATGGAAACAGGCCTTAAGCCCAACAAGTCCATACCAACCCTCCAAAGAGCATCCCCCTACCATATCCCTGCATTTCCCATGGTTAATGTACCTAACTTACAGATCCCTGAACATTACAGGGCAATTTTCCATAGCCAATCCACCCATCCTGCACATCTTTGGACTGTGGGAGGAAATCCACACAGACACAATGTCCAAACTCCACACAGACAGTCATCCGAGGCTGGAATCGAACCCAGGTCGCTGGCTTTGTGGGACAGCAGTACTAAGCACTGAGCCAAAGCTCCTGGTAGTTTGGTAATTAAATTTGTTACATTATCACACTGAAATTCAAATGGGTTGCTCTTTCTAGATATGAATTCCGCAGGACTGTTGCTGATGCTCTTGAGATTTCTGTCTGGAGAGTGAACATATTACCAGGGGGCCCATCTGCAGCCACTGTAAAGGAATGCCAGAATATCACCTTCTACATGGCAGGTAAGTGTTCAAGCAGGTTTGATTGAACAATTGTGAGATTCCTGCTAGAAAAGAAAATATTCCAGCAGTGTCACAATGAATTTCCTGCTTTTTACTTCTGTTCACTGTTCTGTCAACTTCGGTTTAGTGTCTGAATTTACTTATTTCCCTCGTTCTTTTGAATGTTTTGCTAAATGCTAGGGACCACCTTATTATTAATTATTATTATTCAGCCTATAAACTAAAAGGATTTTACATAATATCAAATGCAGAAAATAACCATTTAAATGATTGGATCCAATGGGAAGGGAAGACCTTTGTTACAGGAATCTTTGCTGAAACTCTAAATCACCAGTATCATTCCTCATAAGTATTAAGCACAAGCTCAGCACCACCTTCTAGGTCAACTAGGGACAAACAATAAATGCTGACCCAGCCAGCAATATCCATGTCCTGTGGGAGAATAAGAAAAAGTTATTTTTAGTACATTTTCAGTATTATGAAGGAGGTGCATGTGAGAAGCAGCCCACATTTTCTGTAAGTGCTGAATGCTGGGTCATCTATGCAGTGGGGAATTTCACTCCCTATTGTATAACCTGCCCATTTTATATTTCAATTTGTAAAGGGAAGTTGGGTGTAATGTCAAAAGGGAAGACAGTCATTGTGCAGAAAATTAAAGTGAGTCCCACTCTTTTTATGCACCACCGATCATGAAGCTGATATTTGTGAGGCAGTGTATCAAAAACAGTGCAAACCTACAAACAACATTTTTATATGACACTCACTCAAAACAAATCCATGGTGGTTAACCATATAAGAAGAAAAATATCAAACAGCACCAACCACACTGAAGTATTAACCAACTCCACAGAACCGATTTGCACCTGCATCGGGCCAACCTGATTGGGAGCTTCTACATGTTCAGCTGCTTCTTTTAAATTTGCCAAAGCCCTCCCTGAAGAGCCTTGAAGAGCTCCAATGATTCTAAATGGCACATTGATGATGAACAGCAATTAATTAAATGAGCAACGTGCAGAGTTTGAGATTAATTATAGACCGAATTGATTGGGTTTCAAAAATCATGGACCGCATGATAAGCCTCAATTTAGTTACAACGTTGCCATAAATAGCTCAGGGTCACAATTGTAAACTGAATGGATGTGTTTGACAGAGTGGTCTGTGAATCTGTATTTCTCATATAGAGCAGTCTGTGCTTTGAACAATAACTGGAGGAAATACTTGTAAATTGCTGTCTCAGATGGAAGAATTGTTTGTTTTATGGGAAGAAGTGAGAGAGCAATGTTGCAGCTCCTTCACTTACTCAAGACTGACTAGACGTTATAGAGTTGTAGTGTCCTACAGCATGTAGGACCCTTTGGCCCAAATTGGTCCACGCCGACCAAAATGTCCATCAACACTAATCCCATTTCCCTGCATTTAGTCCATATCCTTCAAATCCTTTCCAATCCATGTATTTGTCCAAATGCCTTTGAAATGTTGTTAATTACCTACCTCACTCACTTCCGCTGGCAGCCATTCCATATGCGTCCCACCCTCTGTGTAAAACAGTTGTGCCTCAGGTTCCCTTTTATTCTTCCCCTCTAATCTTAAACCGATGCCCTCTAGTCCTCAATTCCCAACTCTGCGAAAAAGACTGAGTGCATTCACGCTATCGATGGCTCTCATGATCTTAAACTGCTCTCTAAGGTCCCCCCTCAGTCTCCTACATTTTAAAGAAAAAAGTCCTGGTTTGTCCAACCTCTCCCTATCACTCAGACCCTTGAGTCCTGGCAACATCCTTATACATTTCTTCTGCACTCTATCCAGTTTAATACATCCTTCCTATAGCAAGGTGACCAAAACTGAACACAACACTCCAAGTGTAGCCTCACTAATGTCCTGTATAACTGCAACATAACTTGCCAGCTTCTATACTCAATGCCCTGACTGATGAAGGCCAGTGTACCAAAAGCCTTCTTCATTGTCCTATCGACCTGTGACTCCACTTTCAGAGAACCATGATCCTGAATGTCAAGATCCCTCTGTTCCACTACACTCCTTAAGGCCCTACCATTCACCTTGACATTCCTACCTTGATTTAACTTTCCAAAATGCAAGACCTCACACTTATCTATATTAAACTCTATTTGTCATTTCTTGGCCCACTTCCCCAGCTGATCAAGGTCCTGCTGCAATTTCTGATAACCTTCCTCACTGTCCATGATACCACCGATTTTAGTGTCATCAGCAAACTTAAATGACTTGTACATTCTCATCAAAATCATTGATATAGATAAAAAAATTAATGGGCCCAGCATCAACTCCACTAGTCACAGGCCCCCAACCCAGCATGCATCCTTCCATTATTACACAAAGATTGGTGGAGTAGCAGAAAGCATAGGGGACTGTCAAAGAATACAAGGGAATACAGATAGACTGGAGAGTTAGGCGGAGAAGTGGCAGATAGATTTCAATCCAGGCAAATGTGAGGTGATGCATTTTGGGAAGTCTAATACCAGAGCAAATTATACAGTAAACGGAAGAGCCTTGGGAAAGCTGTTATATTCAATACCACATCCGATGAAGGCAAGCATACCATATGCCTTATTAACCACTCTATCCACCCGTGCAGCAACCTTCAGGGTACAATGGATCTGAACTCCCAGATCTCTCTGCTCATCAAATTTTCCCAAGGCTCTTCCGTTTACTGTATAATTCACTCTCGATTAGACTTCCCAAAATGCATCACCTCACATTTGTCGAGATTGAAAGCCATCTGCCACTTCTCCGCCCAACTCTCCAGTCTACCTATATCCTCCTGTATTCTTTGACAGTCCCTTATGCTTTCTGCTACGCCACCAATCTTTGTGTAATAATGGAAGGATGCATGCTGGGTTGTATATGACATCAACAGTTGTTCCTTCATCTATCAACTTGGTCACTTCCTCAAAGAACTCTATTAAGTTGGTAAGGCACGATCTTGGCCACACAAAATCATGTTGCCTATCACTGATAAGCCCATTCTTTTCTAAATATAAATAGATTTTATCCCTCAGTACCTTCTCCAGCAATGTTTCCACCACTGACATCAGCCTCACTGGTCTGTAGTTACCCGCAAGATCCCCACTACCCTTTGTGTACAGGGGACAACATGAGCAACCCTCCAGTCTTCCGGCGCCTCACCTGTATTTAAGGATGCTACAATGCTACATCAGGGCCCCAGCTGTTTCCTCTCCTGCCTCTCCCAGCAACCTGGGATAGATCTCATCTGGTCCTGGGGATTTGTCCACCTTCATAACTTCTAGCTTACCCAACATCTTCCCTACTTTTGTCAACATGATCCAGAGTTATCAAACTTCTCTCTCTAAATCTCAACATTCATCATGTCCCTCTCCTCAGTGAACACTGATGCAAAGTAATTATGCAGAATCTCACCCATTCTCTCAGGTTCAACACAACCTTTCTTCCTTATCCTTTAGTGGACCAACCCGTTCTCTAGTTACCCGATTGCTTCTTGTATAAGAATGAAAGGCTTTGGTATTCTCCTTAATTCTGCTCACTAAAGCCATTTCATGACTCCTTTTAGCCCGCTTGATTCCTCGTTTAAGACTGGTCCTACTCTTCCAATGTTCCTCCAGGGCCCGTTCTGTCCTTAGCTGCCTGGACCGTTTGTATGTTTCGCCTTTCCTCTTGGCTAGTCGTACGATTTCTCCTGTCATCCATGGTTCAAGAATCTTGCCTTTCCTATCCTTTGCCTTCAACAGGACATGCCTATCCTGCACTATCTTTAACCTATCTTTGAAAGCCTCCTACATATCAAATGTGGACTTGCCTTCAAATAGCTGTGTCCAATCTACATTTCTGAGCTCCTGTCTAATTTTGATATAATTCTCCTTGGCCCAGTTTAGTACTCTTCCCTTAGGACCACTCTCATCTTTGTCTACGAATATTCTAAAACTTACAGAATTGTGGTCATTGTTCCCAAAGAAATCCCCCACCGCAACTTCTACCGCCTGGCTTGGCTTGGCTCATTCCCCAGCACCAGATCCAATATGGCCCCTTCCCTCATTGGATTCTTGACATACTGCTCTAGAAAACTTTCCTGGATGCTTCTTACAAATTCTGTCCCATCCAGACTTCTGACACTAAGTGAATCCCAGTCAATGCTGGGAAAATTAAAATCTCCCCATCACCACCACCCTGTTGCCTCTACATCTTTCCATAATTTGTTTATGTATTTGTTCTTCTACCTCACGCTCATTATTGGGAGACCTGTAATACAGTCCCAACAATATAACTGCACCTTTCTTATTTCTCAGCTCCACCCATAATGCCTCACTGCTCAAGCCCTCCATAGTGTGCTCCTTTAGCACAACCGTGATATCATCCCTGACCAGCAATGCAACTGCTGGTCAGGGATGATGTCACGAAAAAGGAATGCTGGGTTGTGTTTGGTGAGGGATTATGTAGTGGTGTGTTACAGTTCATTGAGGCAGTCTAAATTGATGTTGAAAATGTGTTGCTGGAAAAGCGCAGCAGGTCAGGCAGCATCCAAGGAACAGGAGAATTGATGTTTGGGGCATCAGCCCTTCATAAGGAATGAGGGAAGTGTGCCCAGCAGGTTAAGGTAAAAGGTAGGGAGGAGGGACTTGGGGGAGGGGTGTTGGGATTGCGATAGGTGGAGGGAGGTCAAGGTGAAGGATTTTGTCTCAGTCAAATCCCTCGAACTCAGCACCGCCTTCCTAACCTGCAACCTTCTTCCTGACCTCTCCGCGCCCCCCACTCTGGCCTATCACCCTCACCTTAACCTCCTTCCACCTATCGCATTTCCAACGCCCCTCCCCCAAGTCCCTCCTCCCTACCTTTTACCTTAACCTGCTGGACACACTTTCCTCATTCCTTATGAAGGGCTGATGCCCGAAACGTCGATTCTCCTGTTCCTTGGATGCTGCCTGACCTGCTGCGCTTTTCCAGCAACACATTTTCAGCTCTGATCTCCAGCATCTGCAGTCCTCACTTTCTCCAGCTAAATTGATGTGGTAACATGCACTTAGACATGAGTGTTGTTGTCTGGAAGCCAGGATAGTTTTGGGAGATATACCAGCTTTCATTTGCTCACATGACTGACCAGCATTCTTCTGGATTAGTGGTGCTGGAAGAGCACAGCAGTTCAGGCAGCATCCAACAAGCAGCGAAATTGACGTTTCGGGCTAAAGGGCTTTTGCCCGAAACGTCGATTTCGCTGCTCGTTGGATGCTGCCTGAACTGTTGTGCTCTTCCAGCACCACTAATCCAAAATTTGGTTTCCAGCATCTGCAGTTATTGTTTTTACCTCGTTGATTTTGACCAGCATTCTTGCCTGGTCTTACTACCTGCCTTGGCATGCTTTGGTAAGATTTTACATTTAATCAACCTTTTTGCCCCTGTTATGAGCACATTAAGTCATCGAGTAGGACATGAGCTGGAGCTTCTGGCTGGCCATGACATCCTCCCCAGCTCATGGTATAGAGTTTTAAATTACGGCTGATGTGGACTGGTGGGATTTATAGAACATAGAACATTACATCGCAGTACAGGCCCTTCGTCCCTCGATGTTGCGCCGACAAGTCGTACCAATTTGAAGTCCATCTACCCAATACTATTCCATGTACGTCCATATGTTTGTCCAGTGACGACTTAAATGTACTTAAAGTTGGCGAATCTATTACCGTTGCAGGCAAAGCATTCCATACCCTTACTACGGAGTAAAGAAACTACCTCTGACATCTGTCCTATATCTATCACCCCTCAATTTAAAGCTATGCCCCCTCGTGCTCACCGTCACCATCTGAGGAAAAAGGCTCTCCCTGTCCACCCTATCGAACCCTCTGATTATCTTGTATGTCTCTATTAAGTCGCCTCTCAACCTTCTTCTCTCCAACAAAAACAGCCTCAAGTCCCTCAGCCTTTCCTCCTAAGATATTCCCTCCATACCAGGCAACATCCTAGTAAATCTCCTCTGCATCCTTTCCAAAGCTTCCACATCCTTCTTATAATGTGGTGACCCAGAACTGTACAGAATACTCCATGTGCGGCCGCACCAGAGTTTTGTACAGCTGTAGCATAACCTCATGGTTCCAGAATTCGATCCTTCTATTAATAAAAGCTAAAACACTGTATGCCTTCTTAATAACCCTGTCAACCTGGGTGGCAACTTTCAAGGATCTGTGTACATGGACACCGAGATCTTTCTGCTCATCTACACTCCCAAGAATCTTACCATTAGCCCAGTACTTTGCATTCCGGTTACTGCGACCAAAGTGAATCACCTCACACTTGTCCGCATTAAACTCCATTTGCCACCTCTCAGCCCAGCTCTGCAGCTTATCTATGTTTCTCTGTAACCTACAACATCCTTCGTCACTATCCACAACTCCACCGACCTTAGTGTCGTCTGCAAATTTACTAACCCACCCTTCTACGCCCTCGTCCAGGTCATTTATAAAAATGACGAACAGCAGTAGACCCAACACCGACCTTGCAGTACACCACTAGTAACTGGACTCCAGGATGAACATTTCCCATCAACCACCACCCTCTGTATTCTTTCAGCAAGCCAATTACTGATCCAAACTGCTACATTTTGACACATTTAAGAGAAAACAGTGAAGGGATCAGAGCAGAGGCACAGGAAAATCAATGGTCTTGGTCAAGGGCAGTCTTCACTAATAAATGAGCCAAAAGAAAGGTATTAGAGAAGTTCTAATGTGGAAAATTCAGTCAGTAGAACAGCTGTGAAATGATTAGCGGAATTGAGGGAAAACAAATAAAGTGGAGATTTGAAGGCCATCCATTCAGCAGGAACCATCAACGCTCAGTAGCAGCAGTGTGTACTATCAAAACGATGCCCTGCAGAAATTCACCAAGGCTCCTTAGATCATACCTTCCAAACCTACAACCACTCCCATCTCAAAGGACCTGCAAGTTCCCCTCCAAGCTGTGCTCTCAAAGCAGAAAAGAAATAAATAGCAACTGAAACGATCATTGTTCCACATGTCTTATGAAAAGACGAGCATGGTTGGAGCTTGGGAGAATTCCCATAGTGTTACCTGTGGACTGAAGGAAGTGAGTGGTCTAAAAGAGAAAGTCTTCAGGTTGGGAACAACCTGGGAGCCAATTGCTGAAGGAACAAGTGGGAGACCTGCATTTCATACAGGCCAACACTATTAATGGAGAGGTACGACCATCTGGACTTTTATGATTTGTCATTGTTTTGCTGGTAGAAGATATAGGTGTGAGTAGCCTGCATGCAGCACTCCCACCCGTGCTGGCTCCACTGATGTGAATGGCATTTCAAAGCGCATCCCTGCCTCAGACTCTTGAGCATGAGTCTTGGTGGGAGGTGGCTACAGTAGCAGAGTGCGATTGAGTGGGAGATATCGGTGAGAAGATGGTGGCACTTACCCTGTGGTGGCCCTTCTTTCTTCATTGCTGACCATTCCTCAAGATAGCTGAGACTGTATTGACCCAGGTGGCAAACTGGGAGGCAGGCTGGCAGAGTCTGATGGTGTGTCCCGCTTTGCTGGTCCTGATGGAGGAGGATGTCCCTCCTCTGCATCACCCTGTCCACCAGAATCTTGTGGTGTTATCCTTCAAAAGGACCAGCAATATCTAAACTTTCACATTCAGGGTGAATGTCACAAACTGAGCAGGGGAGCTCTGAACTGATAGTATTTGTCCAAGTGTACATCCACTTTTTAAAGGTGTTAGGGGTGCCAGGGCTGCCAGTCTATTCTGGGATGTCCTAAATGTAGCATATACTTGTAAATGTGATGACTGGTATGATCATGCTAACATTGGGCATGAGGGGCGCTGTGCAGGTAATGAGGTGAGTTTGAGAAAACCTGCTAGGCACATAAGGAGAAACCCTTCATGAATCTTGACAGAATTGACACTTAGCCAAAAATCACAAGTTTCAAACCCTGGATGCAACCCTCTGGGAGAGTACTCTAAAGACTGGGTGGTATATGGTGGTATAATCTAAGGAACAGAAAATTAACCCCAAACTTTAAGGCATCCTAATTCATGAGGAGTGAGTAACTAAGCATTGTATCAGTCCCAACAGATCTCGCCATGAATCTTTTTGAGTTTGATGAAATTCAGCTCTTACTTAGTCAACACACAGCATGAGAAATATTGTTAATCTGTTGAAATGGCAAATTTATGTTTGCATTAGACACCAGCATTGAACAGTTTTTCTTCCTATCTGTTCTAAAATTGCAATTGAACAGTCTGTATCCTTTTTTATGTCAACAACTGACTCCATTTTATTATGGTTTCTGATTTAGCTGTAGGATTAAATAAGCTCTTGTTGCTTACTTGGGACTAACCAGAAGAGTGAGTTTACAACACAGAAATCTAGGCTAATTGAAAGGATGAAGAATGAGTTTACACCATGGAAATCTTGGATAATTGAAAGGATACTCAGTCCCATTGGACCATTTAATATTCCAGGAAGCAATTTGACTAATTTTGATCTTTTTACTTTCCAAACTTGTAACCCTTGACTTCTTTGGTAGTTTATAATTCCTTTATCAGCTACTTTTAAAGAGGCATTACCTATTTATATTAACTAGCTTCACATCTCTTGAAGTAATGGCCCACAGGTACAGAACATTTAGATGTTAATATTTGCATTACAATTTCAAGACCTTCAATACAATTTTTAAAAAATTCATTCATGGGATGTGCGTCTCACTTGCTGGTCCAGCACTTAACGGCCATCCCTAGATACCAAAGAGAATGTGGCAGCGAGCTGCTTTCTTGAAACGTTGGTTTACGCTGACCCACAATATCGTGAGGGAGGGAATTCCAGAATTTTGACCTAGTGACACTGAAGGAATGATGGTTTGTTTCCAAGTCAGGATGGTGAGGGACTTCAGGGGGATCTTGCAAATAATGGTATTCCCTTGTATTTGCTCCCCTTATCCTTTTTAAATGGTAATGGTCATGGATGTGCAAGATGCTTTCTAAGGTGCCTCGGTGAATGAAAGAGACAGCATAATTGTTGCTATTTGTGGCTTACTATATACTAGTCTGCAGGACAAAAACCACAGAGAATCAGATATCTGAACTTACTTACACACAGTGTTAATAAGCTACAATCTCACAGATTTACACACACAGTCTGACTTCTATACCTACTGATATAACTGTACATGACACATATAATGGACTGTACTGTCTCCACAACACAGAGTATGATTTGAAGGCAAGGACCTTATGTTCAGAATATCACATGCCATTATGTTATGTATCTCTTGTAATGCTACAGGCTTGTCTGGTCTTGAATCTGTTATTAGACGATATCTCACCTCTTCCCTGCAAAGAATGGAAGCCATTTTCTGATAAAATATTTCTATATATTCAGTTCAAAATCACACAACACCAGGTTATAGTCCAACAGGTTTATTTGGAAGCACTAGCTTTCAGAGCGCCGCTCCTTCATCAGGTAGCTAGTGGGACAGGATCATAAGACACAGAATTTATAGCAAAAGATCATAGTGTCATACAACTGATATGATATATTGGCACACCTAAATTGCCTTGATCATATTGAATGGTGGAACAGGCTTGAAGGGCCAAACTGCCTACTCCTGCTCCTTTTATCCTATGTTTCCATCTTCAGACTTCAAATAATTGTCTGTGTGATGAGTGGTTGATGATACATTGTGTTGTTTTTGAATCCACACTTATAAATGTAGACTGATTGACCAACGAGCTGACTGATGGAAAAGGACACTGGTGAGTTAGCTCAGAACACAGAAGGTAGGATGTTTTCTTTCTTGGTGAGTTAGTAATCTTAGTCCGACCTTTTGGGAGGAAGGATGCACAGCTCTTCTAGGCACAAGCCATGCTAACACACAGCTCTACAAAGTACTCAGGAGTGATTGATTCGGGGGCACTCTTCACCAAGTCTGGAATGAAACTGATGGGAAGAAAGGGAGAGGGAAGGAACATCTGAACAGGAAGTAACAACATACAAAACACACTTTTTTGTTTAACTGTCTACTGCAAATATATTAACTGAACTTTGAGATAAATGTAGCAGGAGCAATTGTGAGGGAAAATTTCTCCAGGTCACTATCAGTCAGCAATGTTGTAAACAGGGCACAATGACTTCTAAATACTGTCTCCATTGGGATCATAGCTATTTTATTTTAGAATGCTTTTGTAATTTTCCAAAATACTTATCAGAAGAAATCTCCCTGCTGTATATATTATATTGCTAATGAGGAAAATAATTTTCGGAAGAAATCTCTTAATCCTCTTCGTAAACATCAGTACATCAGCAATGAATATGACTTGTGTCTGAATGGTGTGTTGCTATACTTCTGTACCTACTGAAAGATCCAGCAGGCAGAAAGAGAAAACTGAAACAGTGAAAGCTAACAAATGGTCATTTGTGAAGCTTTTATAAACCAAAATAAAATCTGTATTTAATTCATGAGAGAAGGGTCTTTCACTGCCAACCAGTATTTGCCAGGTAAACTACAATGTAAGACACACACTGCTTCAAACTTTAGGACTGGGCTATTTTAACAGCAGCAACATATTAGAATTGGCTACGTTAAAAAAAGTGCTGGAGAAACTCAGCGGGTCTAGCAACATCTGTGGGGAGAGAAACAGAGATAGTGCTTCAAGTCCAAGATGAGTCACGTTCAGAACTCCAAAAAATCCCCACTGGCTTTAGGCTGGGCTCTTCGTCAACTGATATTTTCCTAGCTATCATCAGTTTTGAGGAAGGGTCAGTGAACTCAAAACATTGACTCTGAATTCCCTTCACAGATGCTGCCTGACCCACTGAGCTTTTCCTGGAATTTCTATTTTTGTTTCTCGTTGTCAATTGTTCAGGTGAAAATTGCAGAAGTTCAGCTCCCAGAAATTCTAAGGCAGTTACATGACTGTGGAGATATTAAATGGTTAGGAATCAAAACCATTCCCAAAGGATCTGACTCCAACTTGAGATACTTGCTCTTCCATTATGATTATGTTCTATATTATTATCTATGGGCCATTGAGAATAATTTTCAACTTCACTGGTCTTAAAATGTGGTGGGGTCTGAAGCCAACTGCACTGCCATATTATCCCCAAATGACAAAGTGGAGACTTACATCCTCTTGTCAGTTAGAGAGTCATAGAGTCATACAGTATGGAGATTGACCCTTTGGTCTAATTCATTCATGCCAACCAGGTTTCCCAAACTAAAACAGTCCCATTTGCTGTGTTAGGCCCATATCCCTCCAAACCTTTCCATTTCATATATATATCCAAATGTCTTTTAAATGTTGTAACTGTATCTGCATCTACCACTTCCTCTGGCAGTTTATTCCACATTTGAACCACCCACTGTGTGAAAAAGTTGCCCCTCAGGTCCCTTTTAAATCTTTTTCCTCTCACCTTAAACCTATGGCCTCTGGTTTTAAACTCCCCCATCTTCAGGAAAAGACCTTGGCTATTCACCTTATCTATGTTCCTCATGATTTTATAAACCTCTATAAGGTCACCCTTCAGCCTCCAACACTCAAATGGAAAAAAGTCCCAGCCTATTCAACCTCTTCCTTCTAACTCAAACCCTTTAGTCCTGACAACATCCTGATAAATCTTATTTGAATCCTCTTCAATTTACTAATATCCTTCCTATAGCAGAGTGACCAGAACTGGACACAATATCTAGAGCAGGTCAAGACAGCAGCTACAGACACAGAAATACTTTCAAATCACTCCCTGTTTGCATCTTAAAGAAACATTTTAATGTTTGTTCTTGTGAAACCATTTTTCACACATCTAAGCGTAACTTTTATAACATTGGACACTGGTCAAGTCACTATTTCATCATTGCATAGTTAAACAGCACAGTACTGACCTGTAAATCTGCTGTGCTGTGTAACTGGGATTATATTTTCACACAGGTCAAATGTTTGGCTGAATGTGCAGGTGCATTTTGGTACACAGGTGATGACATTTTCTTTGGAGGATATGTGATTTTCCTGGGAAATTCCAGACCTGTGCCAACTTCCACTGGCCTTTTGCAAGTTGAAAATGCCTTCTATGCAAAAGCATTGAGGTCAGATTCCTCAGTTTACATGAGGCCAAAACATGGGTTTCCTTCTGCATGTCATTTAGCCCAGTGGTATGGGGTGTGAAGGTTGTGAATAAAATGGAAACCTGCTGAACAGCAGGGAATTCTCAAATGTTTTGACACTTTCAAATGTCGCCTTTATGTGCTGCATTGTAACATAGGAGTGTTTTTAATAGATTAATTCATCAGCTAAGGGCTCTGAGCAAAGGGAAGTTACCCCTCACAAACACCAACATTGTGTAACACATTATGTTGGTTTTTCAATGGAGAAAGAACCTGAACATATTCAAAAAAATAACTAATTGATACAAAAAGAGAAATTCTGAGGAAGGGTCACTCAACCTAAACTGCATCCTATCATGTTATTTGCTGTACCCATAACCTGTTAATATCTGATTAAACAACAGAGTATCAAAATAAATGTCATTACTCATTTAAGTGCAGGTGAATACCATCATGTATTATCTCAATATTGACATCTAAAAGTTGGATTTATACACTATCTTTCAAGGTGTTAGACCTTTCCAAAATACTTCATTGACAATGGAACGTGTTTGGGATGGCACAGTGGCTCAGTGGTTAGCACTGCTACCTCACAGCACCAAGGTCCCAGGTTCGATTCCAGCCTCAGGATACGGTCTGTGTGAAGTTTGCACATTCTCCCTGTGTCTGTGCGGGTTTCCTCCGGGTGCTCTGGTTTCCTCCCACAGTCCAAAGATGTGCAGGTCAGGTGAATTGGGCATGCTAAATTGCCCATAGTGTTAGGTGCATTTGTCAGGGGTAAATATAGGGTGGGTTACTCTTTGGAGGGCCGGTGTGGACTTGTTGGGCTGAAGGGCCTGTTTACATACTGTAGGAATCTAATCTAAAAATGTAGCCACTGTTGTAAAGTGGCGATCACGTAGCCAGATTCCAACAACAGCTATGTAGGAAATGTTGAGATAATGTGTTTATATGACATTTACTGAGGGATATACTTTGGCCAAATCTCAAAGACACACACTCCCCACATTGAATAGTGCCATTGTTTTTTTTAACTTCCGGATGGGAGGTCTTTTTTTTAAATGTCTCATCAGGGAAAAAAAGAAGCCACTTTCATATTTGCAGCATTGCATTAGTTCTGTACAAGATTATGTGGGTCTTTGATGTTGCTTATGAATGTACAACTTTGTTTCAATTGTGAAAATGATGGCACTCGGTTAAGGATTGATCGTGTTTATGATCAGTCTTCCCCAATTAGATATTCAAAAATATCGTGTTTATTTCTTTTCTCAGGCCATGTTGATCAGAAAAAATTGGATGAATTAGATAAGGAAGAGAAACTGGGTAAATTCAAGGCCTCTGCAAAATGTGCAACAGGTATGTTAGTGTCACCTGTGTAAGTAATGAAACTTTATAGAGCTGGATTTTCATGTTGAACCTGAAATGCAAAGTGTGCCCATTCTCAACTTTGGAAATGTTTTGTCTATTTGCGTACATTCATCTCCTGGAGATGTGAGCTTTTCAGTATAGCTCTTATGCTCCCTCACCATCACTGCTCCCACACCTCCATTTCCCATCCCTCTTTTGTCCCTAGCTGCTTCATACCTCCAGTCATGCCTTTTTTTTGATTTGGTTCATTATTATCATGTGTACCTGGGTACAGTGAAAAGCTTTCTTTTGTGTGCAGTACAGGCAGATCATACCATACAAAGTGCATTAGGGTAATAGAACAGACCGAGGACTACAATGTTATGGCTGTAGAGAAGGTACACAAAGAGCAAGATCAGCATTTAAATGTAAAATTTGAGAGGTCCATTCAGCAGTCTGATAACAGTAGGGAAGAGGCTGTTCTTGAATCTGTTGGTACCTTTGTTTAAGCTTTTATAACCTTCTGCCTGATGGAAGAGGCTGGAAGATTTTTATAAATGGGGTGGGAGCATCTCTAATGATGTTGGCTGCTTTCCCAAGGCAGCGGGAAATATAGATGGCGTCAATGGATGGAAGGCTGGCTGCCTGATGGACCTGGCTGTGTTCACCCAACTCTCTGTAACCCTCACTCAGCTGTTTTATGTCCCTATTTATACCCTATTGCAATCACTAATTCTCCACTATGAATGATCTTTGGAAACCATGTAATCACATTGGGAGTCCTTTAAAATGGATATTAAAAAGTACATCCCTAACAATCTAAAGTTGCCAAGAAAAGAGAGTTTTGCAATTCCTAAACCCATTCCTGACACACAATCTGGTCCAAAGCTATTTGTGCTTTCTTGGATACCTGATGATAAATGAATCATGTCTCCATTCGAATGCTATTAACCCTCACAATATACAACTATATACTTGATTCAGCTCTGCTGTACCAATTCCGTTCTCTCTCATGTCAGCCAATATTCAGTCAAGCTTTCGTTGTCATTAGGCCACCCAAAGCAAAAATATAACTTTCATTCCACTGCATTGTGCCATGGGCACAGTATGATTTAATCTACAATGGGAAACAATTCTGCATGACCTAGTGGGGCATTGGGTAAGTACATTGCCATTTTTAAAAAAAAGTTGTTTATGGGATATGGATGTTATTGGCTAGACAAACATTTATTGACCATCCCTAATTGCTTAGGATATGCAGTAAGCCATTTCAGGCTGAGATGAGAATTAGGAGCTCCCCCTCTGTAACTGGATCCTTGACTTAATGATTCTCAGACTGCATTCACAAAGAGTAGGTGACAATAGTGCTTCCACAGTAATCCACAACATTGGTGCCCCGCACGCTGTGTACTCAGCCCTCTACTACACACTCATCACCATCTGGACAAATTCTGCCCTAACTCCGTTTACAAGTTGGCTAATGACATCATTGTTGTAGGCTGGATCTCAAACAATGACAAGACGAAATACAGGAAAGAGATTGAGTGTTTAGCGGCATAGCATAAAGACAACAAACTCTCCATCAATGTCAGCAAAATGAAGGAGCTGGTCATTGACTTCAGGAAGCAGAGTGGAGGGCACACCCCTGTCTGTATCAATGAGGCTGAGGGGGAGATGGTCATGAGTGTCAAGTTCCTGGGAAACCCATGTTGACATGAAGGTCAAGAAAGCACAACAATGTCTCTATCTCCACTGGAGATTAAGGAAGTTCGGCATGCCCGTAACAATGCTTACCAATATTTATAGATGCACCATACAGAGCATCCTATTTGGGTACACCACAGCGTGGTATGGAAACTGCTCTTCCTAAGACTGCAAGAAACTACAGAGAGTTGTGCACACAACCCAGTTCATCACACAAACCAGCCTTCCATCCACTGACTCCACCTATACTTTCTGCTGCCTCTGGAAATCAACCAGCATTATGGGGTCTTTAACTTCCCCAACATTAACTGGAAATGCTGTAACTCTAGTACGTCGGATGGGTCAATTTTTGTCCAATGTGTACAGGACGGTTTCCTGACACAGTATGTCGAAGGGCCGACAAGAGGGGAGGCCACACTGGATCTGGTGCTTGGTAATGAACCAGGCCAGGTGCTTGATTTAGTTGGAGGTGAGCACTTTGTAGAGAGTGACCATAATTCAGTTACATTTAGTTTAGCCATGGAAAGGGACAGGTACATGCCACAGAGTTATCGATGGGGCAAGGGAAATTATAATATGATTAGGCAAGAATTAAGATGCATAGGATGGGTTAGCAAAATGTGGGGGATGCAGTCAATGGAAATGTGGAGCTGGTTTAAGGAACAGATATTGCGTATAGGTATGTCCCTGTCAGGCAGGGAGGAAGTGATAAGGTAAGGGAACCGTGGTTTACAACAGAAATTGTATCTCTTGTTAAGAAGAAGAAGGAGACTTATGTGTTGATGGGGCAAGATGGTACAGATGAGGCAATGGAGAGTTACAGATCAGCTAGGAAGGATTTAAAGAGAGAGTTAAAAAGAGCAAAGAGAGGACACGAGCAGTCTTTAGCAAATAGAATAAAGGAGAACCCCAAACCTTTCTATAGGTATGTGAGGAATAAAAGGATGATTAGGGTAGAAATAGAGTCAGTCAAAAACAGAAGTGGAAAGTTGAGTGTGGATCCTGTGGAGATCGGAAAGTGATAAACGAATATTTCTCATCGGTTTTCACTCAGAAAAAGGAGAATATTGTAGAGGAGAAGAGTGAGGTATGAGATATTAGACTAGAAAGAATCAAGGTTCGTTACGAACAGGTGTTATCAATTCCAAAAGGAGTGAAAGTAGACAAGTCCCTGGGTCGGATGGGATTTTATCTGAGGATTCTCTGGGAAGCTAGGGAGGAGATAGCAGAGCTTTTGGCTTTGATATTTGAGTCATCATTATCTACAGGTTTAGTACCAGAGGACTGAAGGATTGCAAATGTTGTGCCCTTGTTCAAGAAGGGCAGTAGAGATGACCCAGGTAATTATAGACCAGTGAGCCTTACTTCTGTTGTAGGAAAGGTTTTGGAAAGGATTATAAGATAGCAAGATAGCAAGCAACAATTTGATTTCAGATAGTCAACATGGTTTCGTCAAGGGCAGGTCATGTCTCACAAACCTCATTGAGTTTTTTGAGAAGGTGACCAAGCATGTAGATGAGGATAGGGCAGTTGATGTGATGTACATGGACTTCAGTAAAGCCTTTGATAAGGTTCCACATGGTAGGCTGTTGGAGAAAATGCAGAGGCATGGATTTGAGAGTGATTTAGCAGTTTGGATTAGAAACTGGCTTTCTGAAAGAAGGCAGCGAGTGGTGGTTGATGGAAAATATTCAGCCTGGAGTCCGGTTACTAGTGGTGTGCCACAAGAATCTGTTTTGGGACCACTGCTGTTTGACATTTTTATAAATGACTTAGTCGCAGGCATAGGTGGATAGATTAGTAAATTTGCAGATGACACGAAAGTCGGTGGAGTAGTGGACAGTTTGGAAGAATGTTACAGGTTGCAGGGAGACCTTGATAAATTACAGAATTGGGCTGAGAGGTTGCAAATGGAGTTCAATGCAGCTAAATATGAGGTGGTGCACTTTGGGAAGAATAACAAGAAGGCAGAGTACTGGGTAAATGGAAAGATTCTTGGTAGTGTGGATGTGCAGAGGGATCTTGGAGTCAATGTACATAGATCCCTGAAAGTTGCCACCCAGGTGGATAGTGCTGTTAAGAAGGCATACAGTGTGTTAGGTTTCATTGGTAGAGGGATTGAGTTTGGAACCGCAATATTATGCTGCAACTATACAAACCGCTAGTGAAGCCACATTTGGAATTTGTGTACAGTTCTGGTTGTCATATTTTGGGAAGGATGTGGAAGCATTGGAAAAGGTGCAGAGAAGATTTACCAGGATGTTGCCTGGTCTAGAGGGAAGGTCTTATGAGGAAAGACTGAGAGACTTTGGGTCTGTTCTCATTGGAAAGAAGAAGGCTAAGAGGGGATTTGATAGAGACATACAAGATGATCAGAGGATTAGATGGGGTAGACAGTGAAAGTCATTTTCCTAGGATGATGATGTCAGCTGGTACAAGGGGGGCATAACTACAAATTGAGGGGTGATAGATTTAAGACAGATGTCAGAGGCAGGTTCTTTACTCAGAGAGTGGTAAGGGTGTGGAATGCCCCAACTGCCAGTGTAGTCAACTCAGCCACATTAGGGCGATTTAAACAATCCTTGGATAAGCACATGGATGATTTTGGGATAGTGTAGGGGGACAAGCTGAGAATAGTTCACAGGTCAGCGCAACATCAAGGGCCAAAGGGCCTGTTCTGCGCTGTATTGTTCTAAGTTCTATCTTCTATCATCAAACCCCCTCCCATCCTGGTTATACTCTATTCCACCCTCTTCCATCAGGTAGAAGATAGAAGTGTTTGAATGCTCATTCAAGAACAGCTTCCTACCTGCTGTTATCAGATGGATCTCTCAAATGTTAATTCTGATCTCTCTCTCTCTTTGCACCTTCTCTGTGGCTGTAACCCTATGTTCTGCACTCTATTCTGGCACCCTGATGCATTTTGTATTGTGCAGTCTGCCTGTATTTCAGTACATGTGCCAACAATAAATCCAATCAATCAAAAATATCTTCACTCAGAGGGTGCTGAATCTGTGGAACATGCTACCACAGAAACTGTGGAGGTGAAGTCACTGAATATGTTTATGAATGATATTTTAGAGGCTAAAGGTGTCTGGGGGTGTGGGAGAGAAGGAGAACTGTGTTGAGTGAGGGGATTATTCACAACCTTGTTGAATGGCCCAATTACTGAATGTCCTATTCCCGCTGCTACGTTTGACTAAGTTTTCCAGCAATCTCGATGCAGTTCTCGAAGAGAAATAGCTTACTGCTTGGAACTGAGCAGTAATTGCCACCCCGTTGCTCAGATGTATCATGGCTTATTACTGGAGGAATAGTATTTCTCAGGTTGGAGTTAGACAGAATTATTTTAAGAGTGTAAAAGCAAATTCAACGTATAATTCAAGCTATCTGGGCTGACATGATTCTGACCCAGAGTGTACCGTGTTGAAAAAAGGAGCTGTTTCTACAACTGGTGTCATTCTCGTAAGGTTATACATAAGGTTAATAAAAATGTCACATTGTTTTGTCATTTGATCAGCTCTGTTGGAGTATTGATCAACATATTGTACGTCAAAAACTGAAATTTAAACATGGCCAAGAGACAAGGATCAGTGGAAAGTTAGTGAGTTATTTTCTTGAAGGGTATTGAGAAGCTGGTTTTCAGCCGGAGTTTTCCTCCATGGTAACTTCTTAGTCTAAACTCTGCTGTGACAAGGAACAACTGAAGAAGTCCAGGTCCATCTACACTTTGAGCTCAGGAAGTTCAGCGAGCAAGGCACTACCCTCATATTAACAGCCTTGTGACTCTGTGTAGTCCTCTGTTCATAACAGTATGAGAGCAAATCTTCAGCCTTTCTAAAATGTTTGTAAAGTAAAGCAATATTGTGTTTTAAAAGGAGAACTTGAAGATTCTTAAATTACCAAACATTTTAGAAAGGCTGAAGATTTGCTCCCATACTGTTATGAACAGAGGACTACACAGTATTACATTGTGTAAAATGTCTTAACTGGCAAAACCTTCTAGCTGCCATTATACAACAAACAACTTACATGAAGCAATTTCATTTTTTAATGAACATAATTATTAATGAAAGGAAGGAACAACTGTAACCTGTTTGTGATTTTTAACAGATCCTAGTGGGATGGCTGCAGGCCTTCGCCCGTACATCGAGCAATGTATTTTCTGGATAGTGGCTCTGACAATGCAACTAGTCCTCTACACTGTGTTTGAATAGTTGCATTGCAAATGACATCAGCACCTCCATATGGTCCAAAATGCTGGTTTCAAAACAAAAACAAATCACACAATGCATTACATTTAAACAAACCCAGGGTTTAATTGCTGTTGATTTTCTTAGATTGCACCAAATGGTTCATTCTTAGACTTGCACTTTATTTTCTTATGAATCAATGAGTTATGCCTTGAAATTCAGATCTTCAAATATTTAGTGGATGAATATTTAAAGTTCTTCAAATTCATTTCCCTACTATTTTAAAGAAGCAAGTTAGTACCTTTGTCAAAACAGTTGACAAAGAGACATAATAACAACACAGTGAGCAATTTGATGCTAATATTCAAACATTGTAATTTGATGGCATCAGAGGTCTAAGGCATCATAAAATAATGAACTCAGAGAAATATGTTTTTGGTAAATATTATACAGAACAGATTTTTAGTTTTAAAACCCTGGAAGTAAAAATGGCACCGATTCAACACAATGAAGATTCAAGATGAGCCACTAACAATTGATAAAAAGTGTATGTGTGATTTGACTCATATAGTGTAGCAAATGATTAAAAAGCAGAAATGTACCTTCACATTAAGATTATATTGTTGACTTGAAATCCCACTGTGGTGTGCTTTTTTTAATATTTGTACTGTAACATTGACTTCAATTTAGTATTTTCAATGTAGACTTTATTCTGTAGTGTATCTGTGTGAATGCTGACGAAAAACTTTCATTTGGATCTTCATCGAGTGCCTTTCATAACCTCAGGATTTCAAAAAGTGCTTTACAGCCAAGGAAGTCTTTTTGAAGTGTAGTCACTGTTGTCATGTAGATATAAACAACCAACTGCAAAGAAACTTGACTAAGTTTACCATTGAATCCTGGAAATTACAGCATCCAACTTATTCCCTTGCTGGTACTAGCTCTTAAGTTGGATCCACCTACTCTATTTTGCTACCCTTTTCTTTCTTTTATAATCTTCATTTTGACTTATTTCTCCTATTCTTTGAAGTTCAAGAAGTTATTTTGCTCCACTGTTTCCCTTCATTCTTTCAGTGATGATTCTGGACCCATATTCTCTTGTAACTGAATCCACAATATTTTTGCTGTTTATTCTTTCAAAATCTTTCAGAATCTTGAAAATCTCCAAGAGATTGTGTGTAATCTTCTTTTCAGCGAAACAACATTGCCAAATTCTTCAGCCTTTCTTCATAAGATTCATTTCCTATTGTAGATATATTGCACTTTCTCCTTTAATAGGTTGTTTAGAGACACACAGAAATTTCATCTGTGACATACGAATGCGTCACTCAGAAAAACGTTCTATTTTGTGTGTACAGTGCCTCCACATTTACAACCGAAAAGCTGCCCCTCTCTGTCTATTTTGCTTTATCTTTATTCTGAAATATTTTTTGACTAGATTCTTCCTATTCTTTCATTGTATTGAGATTTTGTTAGTTAACATATATGTATGTTAATTGTTCTCCACATCCCCACACCATTGAACGTACCATTGACATTTCTCAGCAGTGAACTACATCTGTCTCCAAACAACCGAGTGTCCTGTTCTTCAGTGCCAAGACCACGAAGTTGTTAACATCAACACATATCAATCCTTTTTCACTACATATGTCTAAGTCACTAAAAGTTGAAAGCAAGAGACTGAAGATCAATTAATGGATAACAACCAGAAAATATCTTCATTTACCAATATTGCCCTTAAACAAATCATGCATCCTAATCATCTTAACCCATCTATAGTGAAACCTTATTAAATACCTTCTGATAATCCTTATCAACTACTTCCACTGCATTCTCTTTATGTATACATTGCATGATTTCCTCATCCAAATTAAATTAATCAAATACAATGGGCCAAGTTTTTGTTGTGGGTTTCAATCACATCAGAATGAAGCACCAGACAATAATAATAATAGTTCAGCAGGCCTGACTACCTCTAGCAGTACTGTCCAGTACAGAGTGAAGAGCACCTTCTGAGGCTGGTAGGGTTTGAGAAGACCCTCCAACAGTAAAAGGTCAACTCCCCCTCCATCAGAAGCAAGCCTTGCCGATGTAGATTGGTGAGTGAGAAGATACCTCAGGATAGAGGCACCCTTTGAAGAAATCCTTCCATGAATTGGCCTTCCGTCACAGCTGTGTTCCAGTGGTTATTATAGAGGTGAGGGAGCTTAACTCTAATGATCAGCTGCTGGGTCCATTGCTGCCTCTGTTCATTAGCAGGGGTATGCCTTAGTAGGGCAGCTGCAAGCTGACTATTGGCAGGTGGGTGGCATTCCCCCAAAGCAGCTGACTCCAAAATGGCCCTAAGATGGGATTGTGCTGGCACACTGGCAAGCTGTCAGGTAGTGGGGGATTACCAGTCTGTCCATCACTGTTCTCACCTCTGCAGCCAATTGAAAGATTTACATGATTAGATCATACTCCCAGCAAAGGTTTTACACATTTCTACTTGTGATATAAATTCTGGTAGTCTGCACTGAGATAAGATCCTGGCTTCTAGTTTTCTGACCTTTTTCATTTTATCCTTTCTTGAGCAGGTATGCAGTATGTGCATTACTCTAATCCTTTGAACTATCAAGGTTTCCAAAGATATTTTGAAATTTAAGATTAGTGCCTCTACTAGCTCTTTCCTTGTGTCTTTGCAATATTCTGGGACAGTTCTATTTTTGGCCCCAGTGAATATTTCTCAGTGCTTTGTCCATATTCTCTTTGGTTATTTATGCATTCTGTTTTCACCTAGTTTTGTGAAATGTGGAGCAAACTATTTTCAAACGCAAAATGATCACTTTATCCCTATCCCATCTTTAGTTATTCCGCTAATATGCATGTCAATGTTCTTTCACGTTGACTGTCCTAATTCTTAAACTTTTTAATCTCTCTGTCTTTAACAATTGACATACTTCAATTTTATTTACTAACTATTTTACTTGATTACTGGGAAATGTTATGCCAGAGAATCTTGCCCATGAATGTATTTTATATTGCCAATAATGATTCACCGTTATATAAACTATTTTGAGTTCTTGAGCACTATAGTTTAGATACAGCACATCATATTTGCTTGTCTCTAACTTGCTTATACCACGTATATGATGAAATTAATTTTTAAAAATCCCCAAGGTATCTCATGAGAAATAAAGCAATCTTGGAATAATCACAAATATAACATTATTTCAATAACCCGTGATAAAGACAAGTTATTCCGACAGATCTCTGCATATATTTACCAAAGTACTTTTGAGCTCATTGTAGATTTTAGTGGTTGTTTGTCTGAATGTTTTGCTTTTAATTATATTCCTTGCATAAACATAAAATTACATTTGAAAATTGATGCGATTGTTCAAAGTTAATCACTTAGGTTAACAGATTTAATGTAGTTATTGATTTTTTATGTACATTAGAAAATTGTACTTTTTAAGGAAATTAAATTAGCCAGTTTTAATTGGTTAAATTCTATTTGTAAGTGACTTTCCAGAAAAGCAGTGGGAAATAATCTGCATTGTAATTACCTTTAGATTGCATTATTTCAGATGTCACAAGACACAAACCATTTGGGAATTTGTTAAACATGTACAATGTGTGGTGAAATTGGAAAACAGAAATAAAATCCAGTATTGAACAAATATGAGTTTAATTTTCATCTTGCATATTTAAGAAGTTGGGAAAGACTCTAAGACATAGGAGCAGAAATTAGGCCATTCAGCCCATAGAGTCTGCTCTGCCAGTCGATCATTGTTGACAAGTTTCTTGTGCCCATTCTCCCAATTTCTCCCCATAACTCATGATACTCAAGAACCTATCTATCTCAAATGCACTCTTTTTGTTTCTTGAGTCGATTCATTCAATGAGATAATAACTGCTCAGTACTTGCTTTTGCCCACCACACCTGGAGCAGTCTGGGCACCCCACCTTGGAAAGAGTGCAGCCTCTGTTTAATAGAATGAAATGTGCACTTCAAGAACTAAATGACCACATATTCGAGTAATGGTCCATCTGGTGTATAAATTGACTTTCAGCCAAAAATGTTAAAAATCTTTGTAATTTTCAGTCATATAATGCAGAAGAGATTTATCAGGATGTTGCCAGGTATGGGACGTTTGAGTTATAAAGAAAGGCTGGATGGGCTGAGACCTTTTTCACTGGAGCACAGGAGGTCAAGGTGACCTGCTAGAAGTTTATAAAATAATAAGGGGTATAGGTTGAGTTGATGGCAGTTGTCTTTTCCCTAAGATGGGAATTTCAAGATGATGGGGCACATTTTTAAGGTGAGAGGAGAGAGAGTTTTAAAAAAACTTAGAGGGTGACTCCCATGTGGAATGAGCTTCCTGAGGAAGTGCTGGATGTGGGTACAATTACAAAGACATTTGGATGGATACATGAAAAGGAAAGGTTTGGAGGGATATGGGCCAGAAATAGGTAAGTGGGACTAGTTTAGTTTGGGATTATATTTGACATGGATTGGATGGACTGAAGGGTCTGACTCCGTGCTGTATAAATATAAGTTAACCTTGCTCTGGTGTAAGCCCACTCTCCACTGAAGATGGCTGTTCAGCTCCTCAAATCTGTACATGTCCCAGCTCCTTCAGTGCTACTTTTAGGGGCAAGGTTGACAGGAACATGGTCTGATCTGGCAATTCCACAATGAGATGTTAGGAGAGGGTGGATTTCACTCCCTTGAAATACTTTTCATGTGAAAATTGACTTCCTTTGTGTTTAAAAATGTACTTTTAGAGATCAACATTGACACAAATGCTTAGAGGTATGGATCAATTACACAACCTAGAATTGCAGTATGATGGATTTGAAAGAGTAAAAGATGATTTTATTGAATCTTTCAAGTTCTTAGAAGAATGGTTCAGATTGATAGAAAGGGAATCAGTTGGACTAGAAGTGGCCTGCTGTAACAATTAGAGCCAGAACTAACAGGAGTGAAATGGAATTATTTTTACACATAGAAAGAAGTTTCTGACTGGCATTTAATGCTTGATCTATTGTTCAAAGTTGAAACTGAGTTTGATAATGACTGATCTCTACTTGCTTTTTAACAATTGTCTAACCAGGATTGTTGACAGCTGAAATGACTTCTTCTTCCAGTCTGTTAGATATAAGCACCAATATTTCATTAACCTTTTTGATTATCTTCTGCGCTTGTTTAGGACATGTTGATTGTTGATATTGTGGGCAAATTTTTGGAGAGGATTTTGAGAGACAGAATTTATGATTTCTTGGAAAACCATAGCTTGCTTAGAGATAGTCAGCATGGCTTTGTGAGGGTCAGCTTACTGAATTCTTTGAAGATGTAACAAAACACTGATGAAGGTAGAGCAGTCGATGTATATGGATTTTAGCAAGATGTTTGATAAGGTTCTCCATGGTAGGCTCATTCAGAAAGTAAAAAAGCATGGCATACAGGAAAATCTGCCTGTCTGAATACAGAATTGGCTGGCCCATAGAAGATAGAAGATAGAAGGTGGTAGTAGATGGAAAGTATCCAGCCTGGAGCTTGGTGACTCATCGTGTTCCATAGGGATTGGTTCTGGGATCTCTGCTCTTTGTGATTTTTACAAATGACTTGGATGAGGAAGTGCAAGGGTAGGTTAGTAAGTTTGCCAATGACATGAAGGTTGGTGGATAATGTGGAGAACTGTTGTAGGTTGCAATGGGACATTGACAGAATGCAGAACTGGGCTGATAAGTGACAGATGGAGTTTAACCTGGAAAAGTGTGAAGTGATTCATTTTGAAAGGTTGAATTTGAATATAGAATACAGAGGTAAAGGCAGGATTCTTGGCAATGTGGATGAACATAGAGATCCCTCAAAGTTACCACCCAAGTTGATAGGGTTGTTAAGAAGGCGTATAGTGTGTTGGCTTTCATTAGCAGGGAGATTGAATTTAAGAGCCACGAGGTTATGCTGCAGCTCTATAGAGCCCTGGTTAGACCACACTTGGAATATTGTGTTCAGTCTGGTCACCTCATTATAGGAAGGATGTGGAAACTTTAAAGAGGGTGCAGAGGAGATTTACCAGGATGCTGCCTAGACTGGAAGGCATGCCTTGAAGTAAGGTTGAGTGAGCTAGGGCTTTTCTCATTGGAGTGAAGAAGGATGAGAAATAACATGATAGAGATGTACAAGATGATGAGAGACACAGAAAGAGTGGATCGTCAGAGACTGTTTCCCAGGTCGGAAACGGCTATCATGATGGGGCATAACTTTAAGGTGATTGAAGGAAGGTTGAGTGGAGATGTCATAGAATCATAGAGGTGTACAGCATGGAAACAGACCCTTCGGTCCAACTTATCCATGCCAACCAGATATCCTAACCTAATCTCATCCCATTTGCCAGCACTTGGCCCATATCCCTCTCAGCCGTTCCTATTCATACACCCATCCAGAAGGATTTTAAATGCTGGAATTGTACCAGCCTCCACCACTTCCTCTGGCAGCTCATTCCATACATGCACCACCCTCTGCGTGAAAAAATTGCCCCTTAGGTCAATTTTATATCTTTCCCCTCCCACCCTAAACCTATGCCGTCTAGTTCTGGACTCCCCCACCCCAGGGAAAAGACTTTGTCTATTTATCCTATTTCTTTCCTCTCCTGGGAAAACAGTCCCAGCCTATTCAACCTTTTCGTATAGCTCAAATCCTCCAAACCTGGCAACATTCCTGTAAATCTTGCCAGGGTTAGAAGGTTTGATCCGTAGGGAGAGGTTGAATAGTTTGTAGCTGTTTTCCCTGGAGCACTGGAGGCCAAGGGGTGACCTTATAGAGGTTTATAATATCATGAGGAGCACGGATAGGATAAATAGACAAGGTCTTTTCCCACGGTAGGGGAGTCCAGAACAAGAGGGCGTACATTTAGGGTGATAGGAGAAAGGTTTAAAATAAACTTAAAGGGCAGCTTTTTCATGTAAAAGTTGGCATGTGTATGGAATGAGAAATGCCAGAGAAAGTGGTCAAGTTGGGTGCAGTTACGAGATTTATAATCTGGATGGGTGTATGAATAGGAAGGGATATGGGCCAAGCGCTGGCAAATGGGACAAGATTAGGTTAGGATATCTGGTCTGCATGGACGAGTTGGACCAAAGGTCAGTTTCCGTGCTGTACATCTCTATGACTCTCTAACTCTATGACCACTTGTTACAATCCATCAATTATAATATCGGTCCAATATCCCATCTCTCCAGCTCCATTCGCACTGACATCTTCTAAACATAGAATCATACAGTTATGGAGATATGCAGCACAGAAACAGACCCTTTGTCTCACACATCCATGCCAACCAGATACCCCAACTCAATCTAGTCCCACCTGCCAGCACCTGGCCCATATCCCTCCAAACCCTTCCTATTCATATACCCATCCAGATGCCTTTTAAATGTTGTAATTGTACCAGCCTCCATCACTTCCCCTGGCAACCCATTCTAAAAACGCACCACCCTCTGTGTGAAAACTTTGCCCTTTAGGTCTCTTTTATATATTTTCCCTCTCACCCTAAACCTATGCCCTCTAGTTCTGGGTTCCCCCACCCCAGGGAAAAGACCTTGTCTATTTAGATTAGAATGGTGCTGGAAAAGCACAGCAGGTCAGGCAGCTTCCGAGGAACAGAAAAATCGATGTTTCAGGCAAAAGTCCTCATCAGGAATAGAGGCAGGGAGCCTCCAGGGTGGAGAGATAAGTGTGTGGGGTGGGGGGAAGGGGGTGAGGGTTGCTGGGGAGAAGGAGCAAGGAGTACAATGGGTGAATAGGGGTGGGGATGGAGGTGATAAGTCAGAGGGGAGGCTGGAGTGGATAGCTGGGAAGGGAGATTGGCCAGTAGGACAGGTCATGAGGGTGGTGCTGAGCTGGAAGGTTGGAACTGGGCTAAGGTGGGGGAAGGGGAAATGAGGAAACTGGTGAGATCCACATTGGTGCCATGGGGTTGAAGTGTTCCGAGGCGGAAGATGAGGCGTTCTTCCTCCAGGCGTCAGGTGGTGAAGGAATAGCAGCATGTCCTCGGCAGAGTGGGAGGGGGAGTTGAAATGTTGGGCCACAGGACATTGGGGTTGATTGGTGTGGGTGTCCCGGAGATGTTCCCTAAAACGCTCTGCAAGAAGGCGTCCAGTCTGTTCAATGTAGAGGAGGCTGCACCGGGAGCATCTGCAGTCCTCACTTTTGCCTTGTCTATTTATCCTATCCATATCCCTTATGATTTTATAAACCTCGATAAGATCACCCCTCAGCCTCCAACACTCCAGAGTAAATAGCCCCAACCTATTCAACTTCTCCCTATAGCTCAAATCCTCCAACCCTTTCAACATCATTGTAAATCTTTTCTGAACTCTTTCAAGTTTCACAACATCTTTCCGATAGGAAGGAGACCAGAATTGCACGCAATATTCCAACAGTGGCCTAACCAATGTCCTGTCCAGCCGCAACATGACCTCCCAACTCCTGTACTCAATACTCTGACCAATAAAGGAAAGCATACCAAACACCTTCTTCACTATCCTATCTACCTGTGACTCCACTTTCAAGGAGCTATGAACCTGCACTCCAAGGTCTCTTTGTTCAACAACACTCCCCAGGACCTTACCATTAAGTGGGTGTCCCGGAGATGTTCCCTAAAACGCTCTGCAAGAAGGCGTCCAGTCTCCTCAATGTAGAGGAGGCTGCACCAGGAGCATCTGCAGTCCTCACTTTTGCCTTGTCTATTTATCCTATGATTTATGGTCCTGCTAAGATTTGCTTTCCCAAAATGCAGCACCTCACATTTATCTGAATTAAACTCCATCTGCCACTCCTTAGCCCATTGGCCCATCTGATCTAAATCCCGTTGTAATCCGAGGTAACCTTCGCTCTCCATTACACCTCCAATTTTGGTGTTATCCACAAATTTACTAACTCTATCCCTTACGCTCACATCCAAATCATTTATATAAATGATGAAAAGTAGAGGACCCAGCACCGACCCTTGTGGCACTCCACTGGTCACAGGCCTCCAGTCAGAAAAATTTACTTCCACCACCACCCTCTGTCTTCTACCTTTGAGCCAGTTCTGTATCCAAATGGCGAGTTCTCCCTGTATTTCGTGAGATCCAACCTTGCTAACCAGTCTCCCATTGGGAACCTTGTCGAACACCTTACTAAAGTCCATATGCATCATGTCTACTGCTCTGCCCTCATCAATCCTCTTTGTTACTTCTTCAAAAACTCAATCAAGTTTGTGAGACATGATTTCGCACGCACAAAGCCATGTTGACTATTCCTAAGCAGTCCTTGCCTTTCCAAATACATGTACATCCTGTCCCTCAGGATTCCCTCCAACAACTTGCCCACCACAACATCTGGTTCACTGGTCTATAAGTCCCTAGCTTGTCCTTACCACCTTTCTTAAACAGTGGCACAACGTTAGCCAACGTGTAGTCCTCTGGCACCTCACCTGTGACTATCGATGATTCAAATATCTCAGCAAGAGGCCAGCAATCACTTCTCTAGCTTCCCACAGAGTTCGAGGGTACACCTGATCAGGTCCTGGGGATTTATCCACTTTTCTGCATTTCAAAACATCCAGCACTTCCTCCTCTGTAATACGGACATTTTTAAAGATGTCACCAGCTATTTCCCTACATTTTATATATTCCATGTCATTTTCCACAGTAAACAGTGATGCAAAATATTCATTTAGTATCTCGTCCTTCTCTGCGGCTCCACACAAAGGCCCCCTTGCTGATCTTTGAGGGGCCCCATTCTCTCCCTAGTTACCCTTTTGCCCTAGGACCTTAACATTAAGTGTATAAGTCCTGCTAAAATTTGCTTTCCCAAAATGCAGCATCTCGCATTTATCTGAATTAAACTCCATCTGCCACTTCTCAGCCCATTGGCCCATCTGATCAAGATCCTGTTGTAATCTGAGGTAACCTTCTTCGCTGTCCACTACAACTCCAATTTTGGTGTCAGCTGCAAACTTACTATATGTACCTCCTATGCTCGCATCCAAATCATTTATATAAATGACAAAAAGTAGAGGGCCCAGCACCAATCCTTGTGGCACTCCACTGGTCACAGGCCTCCAGTCTGAAAAGCAACCCTCCACCACCACCCTCTGTCTTCTACCTTTGAGCCAGTTATGTATCTAAATGACTAGTTCTCCCTGTATTCCATGAGATCTAACCTTGCTAATCAGTCTCCCATGGGGAGCCTTGTCGAATGCCTTACTGAAGTCCATATAGATCACATCTACCACTCTGCCCTCATCAATCCTCTTTGTTACTTTTTCAAAAAACTCAATCAAGTTTGTGAGACATGATTTCCCACGCACAAAGCCATGTTGACTATCCCGAATCAGTCCTTGCCTTTCCAAATACATGTACATCCTGTCCCTCAGGATTCCCTCCAACAACTTGACCACCACCGAGGTCAGGCTCATCGGTCTATAGTTCTCTGGCTTGTCCTTACCGCCCTTCTTAAACAGTGGCACCACATTTGCAAACCTCCAGTCTTCCAGCACCTCACCTGTGACTATCGATGATACAAATACCTCAGCAAGAGGCCCAGCAATCACTTCTCTAGCTTCCCACAGAGTTCTAGGGTACACCTGATGACGCCCTTGGGATCTATCCAACTTTAATCGTTTCAAGACATCCAGCACTTCCTCCTCTGTAATCTGGACATTTTGCAAGATGTCACCACCTCTTTCCCTACAAATTAAGCTGGCTAAATGCAGGAAGGATGTTCCTGATGACTGGGAAGTCCAGCATCAGGGTCACAGTCTAAGAGTATGGCATTTAGAACTGAGATGACCTTCCTTCATCCAGAGAGTGGGGAGCCTGTGGAATTCTCTGCCACAGGAAGCAGTTGAGAGCAAAACATTGAATGGTTTTCAAGGAGTTAGATGTAGTGCTTAGGGCTAAAGTAAAGAGTAAAGGAGACCCAACAGGATCAGAGCACTGAGTTGAATGATCCTTTTTGAATGGCAGAGCAGGCTGGAAGGACTGAGTGGCTTGCTCCTATTTTCTGCGGTTCTATGCTTGTTTGAAAGCTATGAACAGATCTCGATGATATATTGTAAAGTAACCATACTTCACACATGAGATTTGACATTGATCTCTGACAGACTCTTGATTATGGATAACCTCACAACCAATTTTGATTCTACTCTCACTTGACATCCATTTTCCAGGCAGATTGGAAGGATCATCTGACTTATTTCACCTCAGTAACAGAGGGCATTGTAAGCAAGTATAAGGTCCAACTCTCAGTGAGCTAAAGGAATCCTTGCAATCTGTCTTGTGTGGCATAGTAATTATACCAAATTATACTAAAACTAGTTAGGTGCCATTGGGAAGTTCATCCTCAGCTTTTCCCAATGAATTAATTTGCTGCTTATTCATCAACAATGTAAATACAATGAGGAATCAATTGCTTTCAAACCATAAACTTCTGTTGGAAAATTGTGTAATTTGGATTTATTGTGTACCATATCTGCTCTGCTCCCTCATTTTCATTAATATTTCATAAATATAATCAGACAGTTGCTTTATCTTCTCAAAATGTCATCCTCATGCACAAATAAGAGACACAGACGCACTGTTAGTTACCATTCAAACTAAAGTGTGAATTCTTATATTGTTTCCTTTTGCATTGTCACAGCTTTATGAGTAAAACAACCAACTTTCTTTGAGAAGACTAATGGGCTCTGCCTGGCTCTAAGTCATGTTCCTGAAGAAGGGCTCATGCCCGAAACGTCGATTCTCCTGCTCCTTGGATGCTGCCTGACCTGCTGCGCTTTTCCAGCATCACATTTTCAGCTCTAAGTCATGTTTGGTGTTGTATTGGAATTAGCCAACATCTTCGTTTTTGAGTGCCACAATCCAGGAGTTCAAATATCTGAAAATGTAAATTATTTTTGAACCAAGGTAATTAATTTGGAAAGCAAATTTTTATCCTTTTATTGAAGTCATTTGCCTGTTAGCCTTTTTCCATTAGGTTTTGTACATTTTGCTTTAAATCCAATCTATATAAATTGACATAGAAGTGTAGACTTGATTAAAACTGGATTCGGCATTGGAATCAGAATCTGTCTTAATGGGATACAATAACAAATTCCTGGAATGGGTATTGTATTCATAAAGACACAGATACAACTCCATGTGTGAAGCACCAACCTTTCAATCTTTGTACTTCATTTAATCCTTTGCTGGCATGTCAGAGAGAAATCAGAAAATCCAAAAAAACCTTAATTTGAGAATGGGAGAAGTTAATTTAAAAGAATTCTGTTTGGAATTGTCTATGTTGTTAAAGTGCAAATACTAGAGAAGGAGTTTGATTTAGTAGTAGATCTAGGCCACAACAGTTTGATCACGAGGGCACCCATTCAGTTCTCTTTATTTTAAAAAATATTTAAGCTGCCATTAAAACGATTTTAAACAGAAGAAACATGAGTCAGAGCAGCTGTGTATATATATATATATATATATATATATATTTTGTTGCATTAACACCATGTTCAGGGCGGACAATAAGGGTTTTGGCAACACAGCAGCATATTTCTGTGTTTATTGCTTCAGTACATGAAGGTTTATGAGAAAATTGGAAATGTTTGCTGAACACTCCTTAAAAAGACTGTATGCCCTTCAACGTCAAGAGTTTAGGATGAATCTTTACAGAGGAGAAATATTCATTTCTTTGCACAATACAGTCCCTTACTGATATAACTTGAACTGACAAACATCTACATTATATTTCTGTTATAGACACATAGATTTGTTCACCATAGAAGCAGACCCTTTGGCCCAACTCCTCCATACCAACCAGATATCTTTAACTGATCTAGTCCCATTTGCCAGCATTTGGCCTATATCTTTCTAAATCCTTCCTGTTCGTGTGCCCATCCAGATGCCTTTAAAATGTTGTAATTATACCAGCCTCCTCCAAAACCTCTGGCATCCCATTCCATACATGCACCACCCTCTGTGTGAAAACGTTGCCCCTCTAAAGTCTTTCCCCTCTCAGAAAACTCCAAATTGCAGAATGAAGAAAAGTCATTGGAGGTGTCAGAATCTGGGGCTGAAGCTGCTCCTCTACCTTACAGCAGTATTGCAGAGGAAAGTGCAGGTATGTTGAATTGTGTACTAAGTGTAAAGAAAGTATCACCTCACTTTGTCTGCAGTGGTTTTACAGGATGGGCATATGTTATAGCTCACCAACTTTTCATTGAGATCTTGAATGATGAGATGGGTGTGAATAAACATTTTATTTACATGTTGGAAAATATTTTACCAGAGAAAAGTCAGGAGCCTTTCAATTCAACCTTCTTTCTTTCCTTCATAGCCAAGCGATCACTTGGAAAGGCCAGCTTTTTTCAGGGACTCATTTTTAAAAATGCTTGTTTTCAACAAATTGCTGCTCACCCAACATGCTTTATTTCAGGAGAGCTGCTTACAATGTTAGTTCAGGTACTGGCCCTTAGTCTTTCAAAATTCACATTACTGTCATCTCCCAAAAAACTCCATATTAATATATGTTCATCTGCAGTCCCTATGCCCATATTTCTTGGAGTTTCCTGTTTGTATTTCACTGGTCAGATTCTCTCCTTGGTACAGCATTGAAACTGCCTTGTTCACAGTAACATGACATTCCCTGTGAATTGACCATAGTGCACTAGTTCTTCTGTATTCCTTGACCATTCTGTAACATTTGACACAGTTGAGCACAACCTATCCCTCTAACACCTTCCCTCAATTGTTGATGTACAGAGATTGACCTCATATGTCTCCAGACCTCCTTATCCAGCCAAGGATAGAAATATTACAGTATGATTTATCTTGATTTGATTGATTTTTTCATGTATTCAGGGTTTCCTGTGTTGATGTCCCTCATTGTGCTGTTTCTTTTTCCTGTGATTTTGGTGTATTTTGCAGATTAAAATATTAAACACACTTACTTCACAGTCCTTTGTCACAGTTTTAATACTGTCTCATCAATACTTTTCCAGCAAAATAAAGGTTGAGTAGCTGATGAAATTTTCTTCCAATTTAAAGTCAGAAAAAATACTTGATAAATCAGGCAACTAAAATTCATGATGAAAGGATTGTTTCCTTCTCTACAATCAGCTCCTTTCCGGTGTTGCATATTCTTTAATTTGAGGTTGATATCTATATTTCGATTTTAATTATGTCATGATTTTGAGCCTTGCTAATTTACACCATAAGAGCAAAGATAGTCCCAAAAAAATGCCTTTTCTCCACATCAATCATTCCGGGTTTTTGGTCCATCCATTTCTCTTTATCTGGGTTGGCATTTATTTCTATTTATGGATTAGTAAAACTTATTTGTCCCATGCTCCGAGAGACTATGTAATTACAAGCTGTGTTTCTATTGTTGCAAATCTCTAACTTCTTGTGATTCTTTTCAAATTTAAAACGAGTGAATACAGACCCTGTTACTGTGACTGTATTCTGTGGGATTTTGTGGAAGAGGGGGGTGGAGTGCCCCGTGAGTACATGAGATCGATAGGTTCTTGTGGAAACTGCGTACATTTTCAGAATTATTTTTGAGACCATAAGATAAAGAAGCAGAATTAGGCCAATTGGTCCATCGAGTCTGTTTTTACATTTGATCATTGAACCCCATTTTCCTGCTTTATCCCCATATCCCCCAATTCCTTTACCAATCAAGAATATATCTATCTTAGATACATTCAATGACTTGACCTCCACAGCATTTTATTTTATTATTTGTGGGGCTTGGACATAGCTGGATGGCCAGCATTTGTTGTCCATGAGAAGATGGTGGTGCACTGCCATCTTAAATGACTACATTCCCCCCCCCACTCCCCCTCCTCCTCACCCTCCTCCTCCTCCGCCTCGTCCTCCTCCTCCTCCTCCCCCTCCTCCTCCTCCGCCTCGTCCTCATCCTCCTCCTCCCCCTCCTACTCCCCATCCTCCTCCTCCCCTCCTCCCCCTCCCCCTCCACCCTCTCCCTCTCCTCCCCCTCCCCTCTTCCCCCTCCCCTTCTCCCTGATTCCCTCCTCCTCCCCTCCCCTCCCTCTCCTCCTGCTCCTCCTCCTCTTCCCCTTACCCTCCCCCTCTGACTCCCCATCCTTCTCCCCCTCCACCTCCCCTCCTCCTTCTCCTCCTCCTACTCATCCCCTCCCCCTCCCCCCACCCTCCCCCTCCCCCTCACCCTCCGATCTGCCTCCTCCCTCTCCTCCTCCACCTTGTCCTCATCCTCCTCCTCCCCTCCCCTCCTGCTCCCCATCCTCCTCCTCCCCCTCCTCCCCCTCCTCCTCAAACCTCTCCTTCTCCTCCTCCTCCCCTCCCCCTCCTCCACCTCCCCCACCTCCTTCTCCTTCTGCTCCTCCTCCTCCTCCCCACCCCCTCCCTCTCCTCCTCCTCCCTCCTCCACCTCCCCCACCTCCTTCTCCTTCTCCTCCTCCTCCTCCTACCCCCACCCCCTCCCTCTCCTCCTCCTCCTCCCCCCACCCCCTCCCTCTCCTCCTCCTCCTCCCCGCTCCTCCTCCTCCCCCTTTCTCCCCCTCCTCCTCCTCCTCCTCCGCCTGCTCCTCATCCTCCTGCTCCCCCACCCCCCCCCCCCCCGCCCCCCCACCACAGGAGGAAAAATTCCTGAATTTTGACCCAGCAACAATGAAGGAACAGTGACAGATTTCCAAATCAGGACAGTGAGTAACATGGAACGGACTTGCAAATGGTGGTGTTAACAAGTATCTGGTGCCCTTGTCCTTCTAGATGGAGGTGTTTATGGATTGGAAGCTGCTGTCTGAGGAGCTTTGGTGAATTTTGCAGTGATGGGTTCCACAGATTAACCACACTGTGGCTGAAGAACTTCCTCCTCACCTCAATCCAAAAGGGTCATCCCTTTAGTCTGAAGTTGTGCCCCTGGATTCAAGTCTCTACCACGAATAGAATCATCTTCTCCACATGCTCTGTACAGGCCTCTCAGTATTCTGTATGTTTTAGTCAGGTTTCCCCTCCACCCCCCATCCTTCGAAACTCCATAGGGTACAAACCCAAAGTTCTCAACAAATAGATGTCTTGAAATGCATAAAGGTGGATAAATTCCTAGGATTTGTTGGTACATGAGTTGGGAGGTCATGTTGCGGCTGTACAGGACATTGGTGAGGCCACTGTTGGAATATTCCGTGCAATTCTGGTCTCCTTCCTATCGGAAAGATGTTGTGAAACTTGAAAGGGTTCAGAAAAGATTTACAAGGATGTTGTCAGGGTTGGAGGATTTGAGCTATAGGGAGAGGCTGAACAGGCTGGAGCTGTTTTCCCTGGAGCGTCGGAGGCTGAGGGGTGACCTTATAGAGGTTTACAACATCATGAGGGACATGGATGGGATAAATAGACCAAGTCTTTTCCCAGGGGGTGGGGGAGTCCAGAACTAGAGGGCATAGGTTTAGGGTGAGGAGGGAAAGATATAAAGGAGACCTAAGGGGCAATGTTTTCACCCAGAGGGTAGTACGTGTATGGAAAGAGCTGCCAGAGGATGTGGTGGAGGCTGGTACAATTACAGCATTTAAAAGGCATTTGGATGGGTATATGAATAGGAAGGGTTTGGAGGGATATGGGCCAGGTGCTGGCAGGTGGGACTAGATTGAACCGAAGGGTCTGTTTCTGGGCTGTACATCTCTATGACTTTCTCATCGTAAACCTGTGTCCTCTAGTTTTTGACTCACCGACCCTGTTGCTGACACTGGAAAAGAATTCAGAATGTGAGAACGTCCGTAGATGTCATACATGACACTGTAACTCTAATCTAACTCTGTATGGAGCTGCTGCCATAACATCTACAAAGGATATCTTGAGAAATATTGAGTCTGTTCCTTTGAAGATGCTGATTTTGGCTGTATCAGGGAAGGCGAGTGGGGAAGGAGAATTAAATTTTTTTATCTTTGAGAGGATTCTCGGTCATCCCTTCACTTGTTATTCAGCTGCACACCATTTGTATGATCTCTTGGTCTCTCTGCCCTTGACCCCTCGGCCTATAAATTCTGTGCTTGTGTGCTTCTCTTCATTTCATTTGATGAGGGAGCAGCGCTCTGAAAACCTGTGATTTCAAATAAACCTGTATCATGTGACTTCTGACCTTGTCCAACACCAGCACTTCCAGATCATAATCCCACCAGTGATCAGACTAACAAATGCAATTCCATAAACATTTGCCTCTTGCTCATTATTCAAATGTTTTGACGTGCGATATGAAAGTAACAGGTTCAGAGGGGAACCTCACAAATTTTCAATATTCCTGTTCCTGAAAACAAGGACCTTACATGTTGCTGCATTTCTTGGTTTGTTTATCTTTTATGTGTTAGCTTCGCAATGTCATGTGATAAATCCCTACCCACAATAATGTTCCTGGCATTCTTGAACAGTACAAGCAATGCATTTACTTAAAAGGACACTGTCCCCTGGAGAAACTGTTTGATCATTCTATTCTTGTTTGTGGGAGGAGAACAGATTGGGGCAATATGAGGACACCAGTCTGAGTGAAAAGATATACAAATGAAGAGTAGGTTACAATCTCCATGAAGAGCAATAAAATTTACCGAATAACGCCTTCCAAAGGCAGAAATGATCTATAAGGTTTCACATTTTGTGACATTTGCTTTGAGACAGATCAGAACCCACACAAGAATTAACAGTTAAATTATGGCTAGTATGAATTATACATTACACATGGAATAACTGATACAAAAAGTTTTATCTCATATGACTACGAACGTCATTCCTGGCAGAGTTAAATAAAAGCAGAGTTAACCTTTCAGCCCCAGTGACTCTTCTCCAGAGTTCTGAATAAGGGTCACTAGACTCAAAATGTTAACGCTGCTTTCCCTGCACAAATGCTGCCAGGCCTGCTGAGTTTCTCCAGTAATGTCAGTTTATGTTGTGCAATTTTTCCATTCTGTACTTGGCTCAGGTCAAACATTGTGACCGCAGAAAACATTGTTGTTGTGACAATGCTTTCACTTTAGAAATGTTATTTTGTCTCGGGTTTTTTTGAAGAGAGGTTGTAAAGGCAGAGGTGCTGAAGTGGCTGCAGGAGATGGCTGAAGTCAATAGTTTAAGAGACCATTAGTTTTCTTTTAAAACAGTTGAAATTGAATAATCTTCAATATTATTTTAGCTTTTATATAAAATAAAGTCATTCTAATCAATGTCACTATAGCAAATGACCATTCCAATTGCAGTGGGAATTTGGGTTAAGCTTGCTCTGCAATTGCTTGAAACAGAGTGTCCTTTCAAAGTTTGTAGGCAACACTAAATCTAGTGAAAAAGGAGGGGGATAGTAACAAATTTCAATCTTCACTAGTGGTGGTAGGCCTTGGTGTTAATACCACTGGGTTAGTAATCCTGAATCTCAGGTTAATGTCCTGGCAGTGTAGCTTTGAAATCTTCTGTGGCAGATAGTGAAATTTGAATTCAATTTTTTAAAAAATCTGTTTGGGGCAAGGCTGGCCTAAAGGTCCACATCATGTGAATGAATTAAACAAAAAAGAATTTAATAAAGATATAAAGGTGACCAGAGCTATGGGCAAACAGTGAGGCAGTTTAGATAGGGCTATCAAATAGCTAGGATAGGCTGAACAGCCTCCTTCTTCACTGTGCCATTCCTTACAACAGCTTAACTCAAAGAATAATGGTGAAGGATAAACATAATTGTAACCTTGAATGATGTTTCAAATCAGTTATTTATCAAAATAATATTAAAGACCATTTGGAGTAGGGTTGAATGGAATGTTTCCTTAGCATTTGTAACTCCAGGTAATTTAGGAAAAGTTGAAATATTTAGTGATGGATAACTTAGTGATGGATATTAAAATTGAATTCCCACTCAGGAATGCCACATTTCTGGTAAAGTAATTATGGTTCGGACTTTATTGATTCATGTTTGTGGTTTTCAACCTTCTTTTGTGTCTGCTAACACATTTCCCCTCTGCTGCCGCACAGGAAGGAATTACACCATCCCCTCCATAACGGCAGTTAGGGACATCTCTTATTCTGTTCTGGCCAGGAGAAACAATTTCTCTACATTTTGGGAGAGAGTGTCTTCATTAAAATTCCACATCATTTATTATGCATGCATGCCAGATCTTCAGTGCTGCTTCTGAGAGGGTCTGTACGATTATTGGTTGCCATGGCAGCTGTCACACTGCACCTTCAACAATGATATCGTCTTTTCTCATTATTTTTCTTTTGTGATGTTTGTGCTTATCAAGATGATACATCACAACTCCAATCACGAGTATCAAATGACTGAGTTACAGAGAAAATTGAGCTCTTTGACCCTGATAGAGTACAAAACAGTGGCAGGAAAAATGGTAACCCGCAACAACAGGTTTAAGATTTAATCAGCAGGAGATCCAGAGGTGACCCAAAAGGGGGCAAACTAAGTGAGATGCTGAGTTGAACTGCACAGCCCAAAGGGTTGGACTGAAATAGATTCAAAAATAACTCTGGGCAGGGAATTGGACAGGGAAGAGAATGCAAGTGATGGGAAGTGGGATTAACTGGGGGGGCCTTGTGATGGATGGGAAGGAGTTTAGCCAGACTGAATATGATTAGATTAGATTAGATTAGATTCCCTACAGTGTGGAAACAGGCCCTTCAGCCCAATCATTCCACACTGACCCTCAAAGGAGTAACCCACCCAGACCCATTCCTCTACTCATACACTTAACACTATGGGCAATTTAACTTGGGTCAATTCACCTAACCTGCACATCTTTGGATTGTGGGAGGAAACTCATGCAGACACGGGGAGGGTGGCACGATGGCTCAGTGGTTAGCACTACTGCCTCACAGCACCAGGGTCGCAGGTTCGATTCCAGCCTTGTGTGACTCTCTGTGTGGAGTTTGCACATTCTCCCCGTGTCTGTGTGGGTTTCCTCTGGGTGCTCTGGTTTCCCCCCACAGTCCAAAGATGTGCGGGTTCAGGTGAATTGCCTGTAGTGTTAGGTGCATTAGTCAGAGGGAAATGGGTCTAGGTGGGTTACTCTTCGGAGGGTCGGTGTGGACAGATTGGACCAAAGGGCCTGTTTCCACACTGTAGGGAATCTAGTCTAATCTAAATGTGCAAACTCCACACAAACAGTCACCCGAGGCTGGAATTGAACCCAGGTCCCTGGCGCTGTGAAGTAGCAGTGCTAACCACTAAGTCACCATGCTGCCCAAATATGCCTGATTTATAAATATGTGCATATTCCAAATAGAAACATTTCAGGAGAAGCAATGGCCTCATGGTATTATTGCTAGTCTATTCATCTAGACAGCCAGGGAATGATCCGGGGACCTGGGTTCAAATCCCACCACAGCAGATGATGAAATTTGAATTCAGTAAAAGTCTGGAATAAGAAGCTAGCCCAATGGCATTGATATGAGCAATGTGTAAACACCCATCTGGTTCATTAATCTTATATGGGAAGGAAACTGCCATCCTTAACTGGTCTGGCCTACATATGACTCCAGACTCATGACATTTAGGGGGTTAGGTAATAAATGCTAGCCTCACCAACAACACCCACATCCTGTGAATGAATAAGAAAAAGATGAAATCCTCAGCACTAGAACGAGGTAGTGTGTGAGTGCAAATTGTGGGTATGTTGGTTTGAGTTGGTTGAAGAAAGAGCATGATTGGCAACTAAATGTTCCAGGATATTGACGCTTCAGACAGGACAGAGAGGGAAGGAAAAGGGGGGGAGGAGTTGCATTGCTGGTCAGGGATGATATCACGGCTGTGCTAAAGGAGGACACTATGGAGGGCTTGAACAGTGAGGCATTATGGGTGGAGCTGAGAAATAAGAAAGGTGCAGTTACATTGGTGGGGCTATATTACAGATCTCCCAACAGTGAGCGTGAGGTAGAAGAACAAATATGTAAACAGATCCTGGAAAGATGTAGAGGTACTAGCGTGGTGGTGATGAGAGATTTTAATTTTCCCAACATTGACTGGGATACATTTAGCGTCAGAGGTCTGGATGGGGCAGAATTTGTAAGAAGCGTCCAGGAGAGTTTTCTAGAGCAGTATGTCAATAGTCTGACGAGGGAAGGTGCTATATTGGATCTGGTACTGGGGAACGAGTCAGGACAGGTGGTAGAAGTTGCAGTGGGGGATTTCTTTGGGAACAGTGACCACAATTCTGTAAGGTTTAGAATACTCGTAGATAAAGAAGAGAGTGGTCCTAAGGGAAGAGTACTAGACTGGGCCAAGGCCAATTATATCAAAATTAGGGAGGAGCTCGGAAATGTGGATTGGGAGCAGCTATTTGAAAGGAAGTCCACATTTGATACGTGGGAGGCTTTCAAAGATAGGTTAAAGATAGTGCAGGATAGGCATGTCCTGTTGAAGGCAAAGGATAGGAAAGGCATGATTCATGAACCGTGGATGACAGGAGAAATCATACGACTAGCCAAGAGGAAAGGAGAAACATACAAACTGTCCAGGCAGCTAAGGACAGAACGGGCCCTGGAGGAACATCGGAAGAGTAGGACCAATCTTAAATGAGGAATCAAGTGGGCTAAAAATAACTTTAGCGAGCAGAATTAAGGAGAATCTCAAGACCTTTTATTCATATATAAGAGGCAAGAGGGTAACTGGAGGAAGGGCTGGTCCACCAAAGGATAAGGAAGGAAGGTTATGTGTCGAGCTTGAGAGAATGGGTGAGATTCTGAATGATTACTTTGCATCAGTGTTCACTGAGGAGAGGAACATGATGAATGTTAAGATTTAGAGATAGAAGTTTGTTTACTCTGGATCATGTTGACATAAGGAGGGAGGACGTGTTGGGTGGGCTAAAGGTTATTAAGGTGGACAAATCCCCAGGACCGGATAGGATCTATCCCAGGTTGCTAAGGGAGGTGAGAGGGGAAATAGCTGGGGGCCTGACAGATCTCCCCGTAGCATCCTTAAATACAGGTGAGGTGGCAGAGTACTGGAGGGTTGCTCATGTTGTCCCCCTGTACAAGAAGCTGAAAATGTGTTGCTGGAAAAGCGCAGTAGGTCAGGCAGCATCCAAGGAACAGGAGAATCAACGTTTCGGCATAAGCCCTTCTTCAGGAACTTATGCCCAAAACGTCGATTCTCCTGTTCCTTGGATGCTGCCTGACCTGCTGTGCTTTTCCAGCAACACATTTTCAGCTCTGATCTCCAGCATCTGCAGTCCTCACTTTCTCCCCTGTACAAGAAGGGTAGTAGGGATATTCTGGGTGACTACAGACCAGTGAGCCTGACGTTGGTGGTGGGAAAGTTACTGGAGAAGGTACTGAGGGATATAATCTATTTATATTTAGAAAAGAATGGGCTTATCAGTGATAGGCAACATGGTTTTGTGTGGGGGAGATTGTGCTTTACCAACTTAATAGAGTTCTTTGAGGAAGTGACCAAGTTGATAGATGAAAGAAGGGCTGTTAATGTCATATACATGGACTTTAGTAAGGCATTTGATAAAGTTCCCCATTGTAGGCTAATACAGAAAGTGAAGTCACATGGTGTGCAGGGTGTTCTAGCTCGGTGGATAAAGAACTGGTTGAGCAACAGGAGACAGACAGTAGTAGTTGAAGGGAGTTTCTCGAAATGGAGAAAGGTGACCAGTGGTGTTCCACAGGGGTCAGTGTTGGGGCCACTGTTGTTTGTAATACAAATAAATGATCTGTAAGAGGGCACTGTTGGTATGATCAGCAAGTTTGCAGATGACACAAAGATTGGTGGAGTAGCAGAAAGCATAAGGGACTGTCAGAGAATACAGGAGGATATAGATAGACTGGAGAGTTGGGCAAAGAAGTGGCAGATGGAGTTCAATCCAGACAAATATGAGGCAATGCATTTTGGGAAGTCTAATTCTGAGGTGAATTATATTGTAAATGGAAGAGCCTTGGGAAAAGTTGATGGGCAGAGAGATCTGAGAGTTCAGGTCCATTGTACCCTGAAGGTTGCTGCACAGGTGGATAGAGTAGTCAAGAAGGTATATGGAATGCTTGCCTTCATTGGACAGGGTATTGAGTATAAGAGCTGGCAGGTCATGTTAAAATTGTACAAGATTTTGGTTCGGCCACATTTAGAATACTGTGTAAAGTTCTGGTTGCCATGTTACCAAAAGGATGTGGACGTTTTGGAGAGGGTGCAGAGAAGGTTTATGAGGATGTTGCCTGGTATGGAAGGTGCTAGCTATGAAGAGAGGTTGAGTAGGTTAGGATCATTTTCCTTTGGAGAAAGGAGATTGAGGGGGGGACCTGATTGAGGTTTACAAAATCATGAAGGGTATAGTCAGGGTGGATAGAGATAAGCTTTTTCCCAGGGTGCGGGATTCAATAACGAGAGGTCATTCGTTCAGGGTGAGAGGTGGAAAGTTTAAGGGGGATACACACATCAAGTAGTTTACACAGAGGGTGGTGGGTGCCTGGAAGGCGTTGCCAGCAGAGGTGGTAGAGGCAGGCACGGTAGATTCATTTAAGGTGCGTCTGGACAGATGCATGAGGAGGTGGGGAGCAGAGGGATACAGATGCTTAGGGATTGGGCGACAGGTTTAAACAGTGGATTTGGATCGGTTCAGGCTTGGAGGGCCGAAGGGCCTGTTCCTGCACTGTAGATTTTCCTTGGTCTTTGTTCTTTATGTTGCAAATTTAGACGCAACATCAGAAGGTGTTTTGTTCAGAATGTAAATCCTGATAGGATTATTGGAGGTAAAATTGCAGAGGGTAAAGGTGACAGGAATGAGTTGAATATTGTGGTGAAAACCAGGAGGTTTCTCTATCCATTTGTGTTATTGAGTTCAGCTCCACTTTCTTTAATTTTGTTTTTTTTTTACAGCACTGACTTCAGACTGTTTGTTCAGTGAATGACAGGTACTGCGCATCCATTTCTGATGCCAAGATATTATCACAATGTCAGTAGCCAATGGTAAGAGATTCTTTGAGATCTATTCTGAAATTTGAAGCTTTAACCTGCAATGTTACAGTGGTCACTAATAATATACAATAACTAGTTATAGTGCAGGGATTTGTAATCCGTAAACTTGCCAAAGATGCTCACCAATCATGTTTGACTTTGCAACCTCATTGCTAGTTTCTTCATTCTGAAAGAGAATTTACAAATGTGTAAATTTAGCAATGAGTGGTATGGTAATCATGATGGAAATAAGGAGAAACTTCAGACAGAAGGCTGTAGAGGCCAGGTCACTGAGTATATTTAAGGCATAGATAGATAGATTCTTGATCGTCAAGGGTCACGGAGAAAGCAGGAGAATGGGGATGAGAAACTTATCAGCCATGAGTGAATGGCAGAGTAGACTCGATGGGCTGAATGGCCTAATTTCTGCTCCTATGTTTTATGGACTACTAAATCACTGGAAAGTTTCAATTCTTTTCCAACCCAAGAAAATTAGGATCTGAAGTGGATTGATTGCAAAACAAACCTGCCCCCTTGTGGCGAAAGGCAGGACATTCAGGTGGACACAATTCAAATTGTTTACAAATTAACTGAATTCAGAGGCAGATTATTTTTGAAATGGAAAATTGTGGAGTTGAAAAACTGGCACCAGACACAAAACAACAAGTCACTGAAAGGTCAGACTTTGCCTTTAGAGGTTATGGGACAACATGAGCTCACCTGGTCGGGCCAGGGGGAGATTCAATCCTTTCATGAAGTCAGGATCTCCACTGACATTTGTTAGGTCGGCCATTCAGCTTTTCAAACCTGTGCTATATCATTAGCACCTGAAAGTCAATCCCCTGCCTCAATTTCACATCCTCTGATATTTTTAACTGTTAAAAATCTATTAGTGTCTGTCTTGAAAAGTTTCAATTCTGCACCTACATCCGGAGCCATTCAGAGATGGAGAGAGCTGAGTCTCTGAGCTTCGTTACCAGGGAAAGGGAAGCTGAGGGGAGACGGCAAGAATCCTATTCTCACTGTTCCTTGTGCACAAGTTATTTTTGTTGAATCCAGTGGGGACTTTTCCTGACCTCCAAATATAGATAAAAACTTGTCTCAAGGCTCATCGTTTGCTGGACAAGCTTCAGGCTTCACATCTCACAAGGTCAGGTTTTGACCGTCACCAGTGAGAGAGAATCACACTCTTTATGACATTCAGTAGTGTTACCATCACTAAATCCCACACTATCAACATCCTGGGGGCTGCTCTTGATAAGCAATTCAACTGGACTTGCGATATAAACATAGTGGCTACATGAGCAGGTCAAAGGCTAAGAAAACTGGAAAGTAGCTCACCTCCTTATTCCCAAAAGGGAGTCTGCAAGGTCAAGTCAACACAGGCCACTGTTTACTCACACTGTCCTTTGCCGTCCTGTCGTTAACTGTGCAAGGAGGATGTAATGGAACTTCCAAAAAGTAGATTTGCCAAAATACCGTGAGAGTTTGGATGGTACCCTTGTGACTGTATCAGTCCATAGTCTACCTGTGTTTTGAATTATATCAGCACTTTGAACATACCATTCAGAAAGCTACTTGCTCTGTTGTCATTCATGGGTATGAAGCAGCAATATCCCTTGCCTAGAGACAGAGAGCAAAGCCTTCTAGAGGAATATGAGATCACCTAATGACCCGGATACAGTTGACAATTCAGTTCAAGTCAGTCACTGCAGATGGTATTGCTCATCTCCTGCTCTCCACAGCGAGGATACTGAAGGAAAATAAAATTGAAGGCATCATCTGTAACAAGCTGAAAAGTAGCAACAATTAGGGTGGCACGGTGGCTCAGTTGTCAGCACTGCTGCCTGACAGCACCAGGGTCCCAGGTTCAATTCCAGCCTTGGGCAACTGTCTGTGTGGAGTTTGCACATTCTCCCCGTGTGCTCTCCAGGTGCTCCAGTTTCCTCCCACAGTCGAAAGGCGCAGAGGTCAGGTGAATTGGCCATGCTAAATTGCCCATAATGCTAGATGCATTAGATAGAGGGAAATGGGTCTGGGTGGGTTACTCTTCGGAGGGGTGGTGTGGACTTGTTGGGCCAAAGGGCCTGATTCCACACTGTAGGGAATCTAATCTAAATCCCAGATCCAGAGGGGACATGTTCAAGAATCATGATTTTTTTTTCTGATTACACTAAATTTCTTCCTGTTCCTGATTAACCTTTCACTCGCTTTGCTTATGAAGAATCTATCTACATGTGCCTAAAAAAAGCTTTGTCTTTTAAAGTCCCAAAGACCATGAGAAAAACAAATTCTCTTCATTGTCAGTTTCAGTCCGTCAACTGTTATGTTCAAGAAGTGACTCTTAGTTCTAGATTTTCCAACAAGAGGAATCAACCTTTCCACATCCACCCAGTCAAGTCCCCTCAGGCCTTATACGTTTCAATAGAGTTGCCACACAAGAGAGAACAGACAGTGATACAAAGTACACAGGTAGAATAATAGACAGATGAGAAACAGACTGGTTCAATGACTTCAGATCAGAGTGGTGCTGGAAAAGCACAGCAGGTCAGGCAGCATCCGAGGAGCAAGAAAATCGACGTTTTGGGCAAAAGCCCTTCATCAGGATTTCCTGCTCCTCGGATGCTGCCTGACCTGATATGCTTTTCTAGCACCACTCCAATCTTGACTCTAATCTCCAGCATCTGCAGTACTCACTTCTGTGTAGTTGATTCAATGACTTACCAATATTTATAGATACACCATAGAAAACATCCCATTGGAATGCATCACAGTGTGGTATGGAAACTGCTCTTCCCAAGACTACAAAAAAGTACAGAGTCATGAACACAGCCCACTCCATCACACAAAATAGCCTTCCATCCACTGATTCCAGTAACATGGTGGCTCAGTGGTTAGCACTTCTGCCTCACAGCACCAGGGACCCAGGTTTGATTCCTGCCTCTGGCGGCTATCTGTGTGAAATTTGCACATTCTCCCCATATCAGCGTGGGTTTTACTCCCAAAATCCAATGATGTGTAGGTTAGATGGATTGGTCATGCTGGATTGTCCGTCGTGTTTGGTACATTAGTCAGGGGTAAATATAGGGAGGGGAATGGGCCTGGGTGGGTTACTCTGTGGAAGGTCGGTGTGGACTTGTTGGGCCGAAGGGCCTGTTTCCAAATTGTATGGAATCTAATCTAACCTATACTTCCCACTGGCTCGGGAAAACAACCAACATCATCAACGCCCATCCCACCATGGTTATATTCGCTTCCACACGCTCCTGCCAGACAGAAGATGTGCAAGTTTGAAAACGCATCTGAACAGTTTCAGGAACAGCTTCTTCCCCACTGTTCTCAGACTTCTGAGCAGATCTCAAATGTTAATGGGTTTATCGTAGTCCGGAGTCCATGTGGGATCAGTTGGTTACGGAGTCAGGCACTGAGGAAGCAAATGTGGCTGTGGTAGCGAGTCTGTTTCAGGACATGGTTGAAGAGCTTCAGGGCAGAGGAGATGACCTGGGGATTGCAGTGAGAGAGAGACTCACTGAGATTCTTGTGGAGAGAGGAGGAGAACTTCTTCAAGGGAGGCATCCCTGCAAGAGGATTCGCAGTAAGGTTAAAATCAACTAGGCAAAAGTGAGGACTGCAGATACTGGAAACCAATGATTAGATCAGAGTGGTGCTGGAAAAGCACAGCAGGTCAGGCAGCATTCGAGGAGCAGGAAAATCGACGTTTCGGGCAAAAGCCCTTAATCAGGAATAGAGTCAGGAAGGCTCCAGAGTGGAGAGATAAATAGGGGAAAGGGGTGGGGGGTTGGAGGGTAGGGGTGGTGGGGGTGGTGCTGGGGAGAAGGTAGCAAAGAGTACAATGGGTGAATGGGGGTGGGGATGGAGGTGATAGGTGTGAGAAATGCCACTCACTCTTCAATAATTTCAGTCTGAGTCAAATTCTGAAGCAGGTATTTATTGAAGCATTTTTATAAGTATGGGTGTCTGACAAGTAGGCACACCGATCAAAAGGTTACATCGCAAGTTATGCAGTTCAGCTGAGTGTCTTGGTACTCCTCTTTTACCTTATTGGCTTAGCATATAAAGCGTCATACCTATCACAAGCCACTCACTTCACTCCTCCTCTGTTTACTTCTCCCACTACTCTAAGCCTGTCGCCCCTTACTCTTGTTTGTTTCTTGCCTTATTTGGCTTATCCAATTCCTTGTTTGTAACCAATTCCAAGTGTTAGCTTGACCGTTTTACCACATCACTCTGTGGTCTATTGTTAGCGTGCACGACTTCTGCATTATGGTTTCTGCTAAAGTGACTTCTCCTCCCTGGTAGTCCACACTGAACCGTATGACTGTTGATTGTGGTTTCTGCCGAACCAATACTTACATTTTTCAAAACATATTTTCCACATAGGTCAGAGATAGGTGGGAAGGGAGATTGACATGTGGGGCAGGTCATGAGGGCGGTGCTGATCTGGAAGGTTGGAACTGGGGTAAGGTGGGGGGAGGGGAAATGAGGAAACTGGTGAAGTCCACATTGATGCCCTGGGGTTGAAGTGTTCTGAGGCGGAAGATGAAGCGTTCTTCCTCCAGGCGTTGGGTGGTGAGGGAGCAGCGGTGGAGGAGACCCAGGACCTCCATGTCCTCGGCAGAGTGGGAGGGGGAATTGAAATGTTGGCACCACTCTCTAAACTCAAATGTTAATGTTGATCTCTCTCTCCCTGTCTGTGCCTTCCCTGTGGCTGTAACACTATATTCTGTACTCCTTTCTGCTGCCCTGATGTACTCTGTATGATACAATCTGCCCATTTACAATAAAACAACACTTTTCACTGTATCGCGGAACATGGGACAACAATAAATCAAATCAATAAACCTGACTTGGAGGTGTTGGACTGGGGTGAACAAAGTTAGAAATCACATAAGACCAGGTTCTAGTGCAACAGGTTTAATTAAAATCACCAGCTTTCAGCTTGAAGTCCCTTTTTTGGGTGAAATGATGAAGGAGCAGTGTTCTGAAAGTTTGTGATTTTAAAATAAACCAGTTGGACTATAACCAGGTGCCATGTGACCATCTTCAGCTGTGATTTTGAACTTTGTTTAGAGTTTCTCTGATGAGAGTGGAGCTGGAAGACCACCACAGTTCAGGCAGTATCAGAGGGCCTTCTTGGATGCTGCCTGAACTGCTGTGCTCTTCCAGCTCCACTAATCCAGAATCATGTTGAGCTACTGTTTATTTTCATCTTTTAGATTTTTTAAAATTAAAGACTTTTTGTTCTTTATGGTTTCCCCGCTTTCTGAATGACGCATGCGCAGACCAGTCACCGGCACCAGGTAACACGCATGCGCGGCTCCCATGACAGGCGCGTGCGCAGTGTGCCCAGTGACGTCATCACAACATGGCGGCGCCCAGGCGGTGAATCAGCGTCGGAGAAGGGGTCAGGGGTTACAGGTGAGTTCAGCCGTCGGCTCAGGGTCGGGGGGGGGGGCGCACGGACATACCCCCCCCCCCCCACCCCTCATTCCTCCCCCCCCCACCCCCTCATTCCCTCCCCCCTCATTCCCTCCCCCATCCCCACCCCCTCATCTCCCCCCTCCCCACCCCCTCATCCCCCCCCCTCATTCTCCCCCCATCCCACCCCCTCATTCTCCCCCCCTCCCCACCCCCTCATTCTCCCCCCCCTCCCCACCCCCTCATTCTCCCCCCTCCCTCCCTCATCTCCCCCTCCCTCCCCCTCCACCCCTCATTCTCCACCCCCCTCCCCACCCCCTCATTCTCCCCCCCCTCCCCACCCCCTCATTCTCCCCCCCTCCCCACCCCCTCATTCTCCCCCCCCTCCCCACCCCCTCATTCTCCCCCCCTCCCCACCCCCTCATTCTCCCCCCCTCCCCACCCCCTCATTCTCCCCCCCTCCCACCCCCTCATTCTCCCCCCCTCCCCACCCCCTCATTCTCCCCCCCTCCCCACCCCCTCATTCTCCCCCCCTCCCCACCCCCTCATTCTCCCCCCTCCCCACCCCCTCCCCACCCCCTCATTCTTCCCCCTCCCCACCCCCTCATTCTTCCCCCTCCCCACCCCCTCATTCTTCCCCCTCCCCACCCCCTCATTCTTCCCTCTCCCATTCTCCCCCCTCCCCATTCCCCCCTCCCCATTCCCGCCCTCCCCATTCCCCCCCTCATTCTCCATCCCCTCATTCTCCCCACCCCCTCATTCTCCCCACCCCCTCATTCTCCCCACCCCCTCATTGTCCCCCCTCCCCACCCCCTCATTCTCCCCCCTCCCCACCCCCTCATTCTCCCCCCTCCCCACCCCCTCATTCTCCCCCCTCCCCACCCCCTCATTCTCCCCCCCTCCCCACCCCCTCATTCTCCCCCTCCCCACCCCCTCATTCTCCCCCCTCCCCACCCCATCATTCTCACCTCTCCCCATTCTCCCCCTCCCCATTCTCCCCCTCATTCTCCCCCCCTCATTCTCCCCCCCCTCATTCTCCCCCCCTCATTCTTCCCCCTCCCCACCCCCTCATTCTTCCCCCTCCCCACCCCCTCATTCTCCCCTCTCCCCATTCTCCCCCTCCCCATTCCCCCCCCTCATTCTCCATCCCCTCATTCTCCCCACCCCCCTCATTCTCCCCACCCCCTCATTCTCCCCACCCCCTCATTGTCCCCCCTCCCCACCCCCTCATTGTCCCCCCTCCCCACCCCCTCATTATTGTCCCCCCTCCCCACCCCCTCATTCTCCCCCCTCCCCACCCCCTCATTCTCCCCCCTCCCCACCCCCTCATTCTCCCCCTCCCCACCCCCTCATTCTCCCCCCTCCCCACCCCATCATTCTCACCTCTCCCCATTCTCCCCCTCCATTCTCCCCTCATTCTCCCCCTCATTCTCCCCCCCTCATTCTCCCCCCTCCCCCTCATCTCCCCACCCTCATTCCCCTCCCAGCCCCTCATTGTCCCCTCCCCAGCCCCTCATTGTCCCCCCTCCCCACCCCCTCATTGTCCCCCTCCCCCACCCCCTCATTGTCCCCCCTCCCCACCCCCTCATTGTCCCCCCTCCCCCCCCTCTTCCCCCTCCCCACCCCCTCATTGTCCCCCCCTCCCCACCCCTCATTCTCCCCCCATCCCTCCCCCCTCATCTCCCCCTCATTCTCCCCCCTCCCTCATCCCCCCCTCATTCTCCCCCCTCCCACCCCTCATTCCCCTCCCCCATTCTCCCCCCCAACCCCCTCATTCTCCCCCCCCATCCCCCCCTCATTCTCCCCCCCTCCCCCTCATTCTCCCGCCCACTCCCCTCATTCTCCCCCCTCCCCCCATTCTCCCCCCCATTCTCCCCCCCATTCTCCCCCCCCCATTCTCCCCCCCCATTCTCCCCCCCATTCTCCCCCCATTCTCCCCCCATTCTCCCCCCCCCATTCTCTCCCCCCCCCATTCTCCCCCCCATTCTCCCCCCCATTCTCCCCCCCATTCTCCCCCCCCATTCTCCCCCCCATTCTCCCCCCCCATTCTCCCCCCCCCATTCTCCCCCCCCATTCTCCCCCCCCCATTCTCCCCCCCCATTCTCCCCCCCCATTCTCCCCCCCATTCTCCCCCCCATTCTCTCCCCCCCCCCATTCTCCCCCCCCATTCTCCCCCCCATTCTCCCCCCCATTCTCCCCCCCCCCATTCTCCCCCCCATTCTCCCCCCATTCTCCCCCCCCATTCTCCCCCCCCCATTCTCCCCCCCCCCATTCTCCCCCCCCATTCTCCCCCCCCCATTCTCCCCCCATTCTCCCCCCCCATTCTCCCCCCCCCATTCTCCCCCCCCATTCTCCCCCCCCCCATTCTCCCCCCCCATTCTCCCCCCCCCATTCTCCCCCCCCCATTCTCCCCCCCCCCATTCTCCCCCCCCCATTCTCCCCCCCCATTCTCCCCCCCATTCTCCCCCCCCCATTCTCCCCCCCCCATTCTCCCCCCCCTCATTCTCCCCCCCCATTCTCCCCCCCATTCTCCCCCCCATTCTTCTCCCCCCCCATTCTCCCCCCCCCCATTCTCCCCCCCCTCATTCTCCCCCCCCCCATTCTCCCCCCCCCCATTCTCCCCCCCCCTCATTCTCCCCCCCTCATTCTCCCCCCCCATTCTCCCCCCTCATTCTCCCCCCCCCATTCTCCCCCCCCCATTCTCCCCCCCCCTCATTCTCCCCCCCTCATTCTCCCCCCCCTCATTCTCCCCCCCATCTCCCCCCCCATTCTCCCCCCCTCATTCTCCCCCCCTCCCCCCCTCATTCTCCCCCCCCCTCATTCTCCCCCCCTCATTCTCCCCCCTCATTCTCCCCCTCATCTCCCCCCCATTCTCCCCCCCACATTCTCCCCCCCCCTCATTCTCCCCCCCCCCCTCTTCCCCCCCCTCATTCTCCCCCCCCCCTCATTCTCCCCCCCCTCATTCTCCCCCCCCCTCATTCTCCCCCCCCCTCATTCTCCCCCCCCCTCATTCTCCCCCCCCTCATTCTCCCCCTCATTCTCCCCCCCCCTCATTCTCATCCCCCCCTCATTCTCATCTCCCCCCTCATTCTCCCCCCCTCATTCTCCCCCCCCTCATTCTCCCCCCCCTCCCCACCCCCTCATTCTCCCCCCCCTCCTCATTCTCCCCCCCCTCCCCACCCCCTCATTCTCCCCCC